>NW_027117664.1:1414512-1612120 GCF_038497685.1 Kockiozyma suomiensis
CTTCTGGAGCAGCTGCGCGTCCCCAGATAGGGCCTCCACGCGGTGACCATGGTTCAGCCTTAGCGTCAGCTTCGGCCTCTGCATCAGCTTCTGGAGCAGCTGCACGCCCCCAGATAGGGCCTCCACGCGGTGACCATGGTTCTGCTTTGGCATCAGCTTCTGGAGCGGCAGCGCGTCCCCAAATAGGGCCTCCACGCGGTGACCATGGTTCAGCCTTAGCGTCAGCTTCGGCCTCTGCATCAGCTTCAGGAGCGGCATCGCGTCCCCAGATGGGACCTCCACGCGGTGACCATGGTTCAGCCTTAGCGTCAGCTTCAGCCTCTGCATCAGCTTCTGGAGCAGCTGCACGCCCCCAGATAGGACCTCCACGAGGTGACCATGCCTCAGGCTTGGCATCCGCCTCTGGTTTAGCATCACGCTTAACGGCCATTTCGGGCAGTATTATGTCAGGCTTTCTATGATATAAAGTTAAAATCGATATTGACATATCCGGTTGTCGAAATAAAGAACATACGCCTCAGGAACCGGAGCTGCGACAGCCAAAGTAGCCGACAGACAGAGAGCCACAGTAATGAGAGTGATTGTTTTCATAGTTGGAGTATGATTACTGCAGCGAGACTAAGGAGAGACTGGATTCTGTTATTAAAACTTGTGGTGGACTGGCGAAGAAGAAGGCTTTGCAAGGCACGGAAGAAAGGCTCGTTTATATAGACGCGAGATCATTCAAATCAAAACATAGGGAAGCACAACTACTCAAGTGAGCGTGACTTAAAAAACCAAAAAGCAATCTATGGAGGCTGTGGCAGCCAAACGAGTGGGTGGACGGGGCCCAATTTGTCTCGGATCCACTCCTTGTACTTCGCATCGGGGTACGAGCTCTCATGGTGGCTTGCTAAAACAGCGCTAAGGATCGTGGATATGCGATACGCTAGGACTGACATGACATTTTGGCGACGAAAGCAGCCATCGAGGGTTTTGACAGACGACGTAAGTGGTCTGTCTTCATCAAATGAACAGAAACAGAAAGGTTGTAGATATTTGTTGAAAAAACAGACAGCAGAACTTAGCGAATGCATGAAACGAGAAAGCTTCCAGCAAACAGAGATACAGAACGTTAATCCAAAATGCGTAAGAACATCATCCGATTTATCGTTCAGTAGCCAACAATCCTGATATTGCAGTCATAAACTTAATAACAATCAGTACAGCAAATTCCAATTGCAGCTCCTTTATCTCTTTCATTCAGTAATCTAGTTGATAATAGGAGGCTGATAGTATATTATTCGAGCGTCAGTTTCCTAAAGGGGATAGCAACGGGAAGAGCGAGAGGGCAATCTTTATATGCGTAGCGAGGAGCCGCACAGCCGTCATTTCTCTTTTTGTCCCGATATGCAAAATTAATTTGCACAATCGCTGCTACTTTTGCAGATTTCCCATGATCGACGCTAGTATTCGCAATATATGAAGTACCACGCTTTTGCAGGGGTCTCTTTTGGCTCGTAGATTGTCCTTTTACAGAATAGGAGCTGTGCTCGTCTAATTGCCTCTCAGAGATTTCAGAGTGCAACAATTGTTGGACACGTTGCAAACGAAAGCTTATAGTGCTTTTGTAGGCGGTCATTGTATATATAGTCGTCGAATTGCTACTTGAATTCATATGTCAGGCCTGTTTATGCTCTTGTCATTATCTGCCCTAGAAGTCTGAGCATTCTGCCAGCGATCTAATCCGGACCTCAAATGCTATGGAGTAAGCGAGGATTCTCCATACTCTATCATTTAGCAGTAGTTCTATATTCCAGTACTCTGGTACTGATTACCATTTTTAGTTAGTCATATTGGCTTTTCAGCGTGCTTTTTCGCTGCACCTGCTTATTTTGTCTGTAACATCAGATGATCAATTATTGGACAATCCTTGCGTCTTGGTTGCCGCGACAATCGAACAAACTAACAATGACATAGCAGCTTTGACCTTTCAGAAAGTGAAGGCTGCTAAGGAGACAGTCAAAGTGTTTGTGGGCACCGCGACGTTGTGCTGTAGAAGAGTACTTAACTGGGCACTATTAGAGGCAGAATAATTGCTTCAAAATAAATTTAATCAACAACCGGCTGTGAATGCCGAGAAGACTGAGCCTTTCTATCTTTTATTCCCCTTAAAGCTCTGAAAAGAAAATATAACACTTCAAGTGTGAGACTTTGATCTTCGCATGGCCGGATACTGGCTATTCTGCTCTACTGCCTCAAGTTGTAACATTTTAGAACACTCTTATTCGATTGGCCATAGGGGTATGTTCGCAATCACTCTCGAATTGAAGTTACCGAATTCAGCTCATTATTGAAATAAGTTTATTCTGGGCGATATTTCTTCGATTATTTGTGGCGCCTACCGTTTTCTTAGCAATAGACGATCAATATATTGACCGTCCACTATATTAATAATATCTTGTATACTTTCTACACTAAGACTACTTGTATTTTGGTTGACGGCTTCTCAGCTTATGTCGTTGGTCTGGTTAAGCTACTAATGCTGTTTAGTCGGACGGTATACCATTATCCGCACTGAATTCTAGAGTCGATAGATTTCCTAATCCAGTATCAAATTCGTACCCATCTTAATAGATAACGTTTGTAGATATTTGTCTATTAATCAATCATCTTTCTGCTTTCCAAGCAGTGATTTGTCGTACTGAAAATGTTGAAAGCAGTCATAGCCACAAAACAATATATCGTAATATCTGGTAGTTATTCCTCTCCATATTATCATTATATACATTTTAAAGCAAACAACCAAATTAAGTACTGCAACCTATTATACAACATGTTCCTTCAATAGAATAAACCCAACGACACCTTTCTTTATTGAACAAGATGGCCGGGAAGTAGGAAATTGGGAATAGAATCACGGATGAAATAGATGTGGCCACAGTTTTCACATCTCATTGAACCTTGAATGATTTGAGTCTACAAGCTGTGAGTTAATACAAAAGTAGAGTAGAATCATGATAACAGCAGTCCTACCTCAAGAAGTAAAGTGTGAAGGTCCCGTAATAGCTGCTCATGTTCTGGAGCATTAGGATTCTCGATCTCTGGCTTCGTCTCTGGCAGCATATTGTTTCCCAGCTATACGGACAGTATCAGTATTCGTTTCGAAACCGAAAACAATGGAAAGCCTAAATAATACACACCTCGCGAGCAGTCGTAGTGAGAGCAGGCCAGTCAATACGGGGCAGCATATTATAAACAAACTCGGGACTAAAATCGACATCTTCGTGGGCCAACTCCAGAGGAACATCTGCTGTCTGCTGGTCAAAATGCAAAGGAAAGCACTTCGGCGTAGCAGAGCACGCTTTGACAGAGCACTGTACAAAATTCGCTGTAAGAAGCTTCATAGCGCAAGTGCAATAGTATGCTTGGATTTGAAAGTCGGTCGCTCAGTTTTGCTGTTCGCAATTCATAAATTTTGTACAGTTTCGAGGATAAAAAATTATCACGTGCATATCAGTCGAGCAGTACTGTCACAGAAAACCAAGCGGCTCATATATCGCAATCTCGTCTGTTTATATCCGCAACCAAGTCGCCTTTCTCATCGTCTATTTCGGTATTGGGGTTTCTTTATTGATTACTCATATGGCTCCACAGATGGTCTCCGCTGACAGTGACCATATTTCTCAACCTCAACCTGTACGAAGTTTCGCCAGCACGCCCAGCTCTGCCTCCAGTCCCACCCCACTATCTTCGAGCATGCAGTACATCTCTCCTGAATCTCAAGATAATGACTGTTGCAGCGATGCAGATTCTGTTGATGGCTTACCTCACAAGTCGCGGTCTATAGTATCGCTGACAACTTCTGCTCTTACGGGTATTTTCGGTAACCCACTATTTGACACCAATAGCAGGTCTTCAACACCTGACTTACTGCAAACGCAGCCCTCGTCGTCTACCAACTTGTATGGCGAAGGTGTTGCTCGTTTGCGTCGGAATGAAGGAAGTACCGTATGGGTGCATCCTCGCCAGACTCTTGATAAGGCTGGGAGCTTACAACAACGTCGTCGCTCAAGTGTCAGCTTTACTGCTTCCACCAGCACATCATCTACTGGATTGGCTTCGTTCGGCAAAATCAGTTTACTCTTTTCCTTTGGAGTTGCATATGGCCATTTAGTCACACAACTTCAAGACAATCACTTCGTCACAAATACTACGCTTAATGTCGACCCAGTCGGCAGCTTTACGCTGACATGGGGATTTCTGGGCATAGCTCTCGGATCTCTTTTGCCGTTTGTTGACTCAATATCTCCGTCAATGCTTGGACCCATCAAAAACAGTTTATTGAATTCGTCTGGTGGCGGTGTCACTGTGATGATGTATCCTATAATTCGTGCGGTCGGTATATTTATTGGAGTTTCTTATGGCATCGTAAGTATTTTTGCTATACCAAAGTTACTTTCTTAGTTAACTCTCTATCAGCGTCACTTGCCTTGGACTTCAACACTTCAGGGAGCCGTAGTTCTGGCGGCCTTGAACCCTCTCTTATGGTTTGCGATTGATACATCGATAAACGGATTCATTCTGTCCTCCTTGACTGCAATTATCGGAACAGTTCTTTTTGCTTACTTTTATCCCACTCATCTTCCGTATGTACTAGCTATTACTCTGTATCACTCAACATCGTTATTAACGACATTTTTAGGTCTGCCTCGAACTGGTCCGAAGACTACATTTCTGTCGCAACCTGGATCGCCTCCATATTTTTCTGCAGCTCGATCTGCTTTGGTATGATTGGTAGAAAACTTCTTGGACCAAAGGCTGACAGCGTTAATACCACTTCACGATGATGGTCCTCGTCGTTTAATTGTGTTCGCACTTTGATAACTCATTTTTGTTTCTTTGTATACATACTTTTTTTTCTGGTTTGATTTTATACTGATGGTTTTGGGTCACCGGGTCTTGTTTTCGCTCTTGCACTGACGCAATCAAGTGAATGATGCCACTTATAGTATATACGTATTTGGCTTCTTTTTCTTTCTCGATCCGTGGGCAGCTTATTTTTGTGCATACGTGGGGACTACTTGTTGTATATATGTGCAGTGATTGGATGGTCTGGAAATACAGTAACATGAAACGTTGCCACCTTTTAAACCTGGCGAAAGAATTTATTTTAACATGTGACCGGCACTGTAATACAAAAAAGGTAAAATAAATATAAAAGCAGCAGTAGGCAGGCGCGTGTCAGCACATGATATGATCGTCAATCGAGTCTATAGATCTCAAGCATAATACTAACACCGCACTCCTTTTCCGTTCTATATATAGCGTTGAACAAGAAACAAATCGGGGAAAATCTACAAGATTTCTCTGAGTCATATAGGGAGCTTATTTGCTGGCAGCAGCTGCACCCGCCTCGGCGCCAGCAGTACCGGCTTGAACCAGAGCTCGCTCCCGGCCGCCAAAGTACCAGTAGTTGATAAATCGTCCTCCCTGGATAAGCTGAGCGCTCTCATTAACAACGTGACATCCAAACAGAAGGTAGTTAACGGGAGTGATGGCCATGCTAAATAGTATGCGTTAGTTGACTCTGTTGATGACATGTTGGAAGAGTAAATTAGCATAAAAAGCTCACGACGTACGAATAACGCATGAAAACAAGAGAGTAGAGAATAAGAGATCCAGTCATTGGTCCAGAAACAAGCTGAGGATCCTTCTTGATATCCATGACAGCGGCAATTGGAATTCCGAAGTTAGAAACGGGACCTGGCAGTAGACGGAGTTATTATGAAGGTCACAAATTTGTAAGAAGACTTAAACATACCCCAGAAATGAGTAGAGCAGACATCTAAACAAAAGAAGATCAATCAGCATTCATATTTCACAAAACAAGCATCGGTACTTAAACAACTGTAGAGAAGACAATAAACAAACATCTAGAAGTTACGAGTTAGCATCACAGATATCCGATCAAATTCCCCCACGTCGACGTCCCAATCATTCGAAATAGAAGAGAGCCCATGAGCAAATAATGCTTCAGCTAATACACAATTTAATGCACTAAACAGTCACCCAAATCAAAAACATGTAGCATATTCAACCTGAATGATAATTGTTGTCTATACAAGCAGTCTTATTCCCCCTCCCCCTCATCCCACAGGAACAAAGTCCCGGAGGCTTACTCCTACCACGTCGACGCTTGGGAAAGGCTCTATCGAAAAAAAAAACATACTTTAGAAAGTCCTTAGAGAACAGAAAGTTACCGAAGCGCTGAAATGTAGACATTTTTTAATCCAGAAAGATTTTAGAGAGGTCGTGTGCGATGTAGTGTGCAAAATTTAGTGGATGCGTGGTTGGTTGGAAGAAGGCGGAGATATTATATACTTAAATCGGGGATCAGAATTCCGCCGGAGCGTCGCTAGTCCGGTATCGCCGTGACATTGCTCCGCGTACTGCTTTTCAATCTAATCGATCCAAGATATTTGTTACCGCTGGCATATTTTATACCACTTTAGATAACCATGTGGATATATGCATCAAGAAAAGAATTTGAAAAGTGCAACTCCAAGCAAGGTAATTTTCTATAGACAACGAGTAGTATTTGATTATCTCCAATAAAAAAAAGGATTCTGAATTCCAAAATTTTTAGAATTCCCAAAATGCAAAGCTTTTTCTATATTACAAACCCAGATCTAGTCATTATATACTATTAAGAATCCCACTCTTGGTTTTCCGTTTCATTGTAAGCACATGCACACCATTCTTGGATCCCTTCACTTTCTTCCATCGACCATTCTTCAGCTCTTTGCCAGCAGCAACACAAATCTTCAGAGTGTCCTTTCCTTCTTCTACAATAGATAGCCCATTGACAATTCCCTGAACCTTCATATCTGCTATAGGTTGTAACTCGTACTCTTTCTTTGTGCCGCCCAGCAGGGTGCCCTCTTTATCAATCCGATCAGTTTCGTCAACATTCACTTTCCAAACCTTTACGCTTCCGTTCCATGACCCGGACACAACAATATCAGCGTAAGGAAGGGTGGCAAGAGCAGTTATGTGTCGAGGTTGGCGAGGAGGCAGTTCTATTCGAGAAGAATCTGTCTCGGCAGAGTATAGCTCTGGTGCTAATTGAGGTTCAAGTCCATGAGCTTGGGGGACCACAAAAACTGGCTTTTTCTTTGCCAGGGTCCAAAGTGACAGGTTTCCGTTATCACTTCCACTTACAAAAATATGATGATCGACGAATGCCACGCAGTCAATGCTGTTTTCAATGTATAATGGTTTCTTCTTCTCTAGCACCGCCGTCTTATTCTCGAGAGTCCGGCGCGGTCGAGCTGCAGCGCCACCACTTCCTCCACCTCTAAAAATAAGTTGGGCCTCGTCAACGATTTTCCATAATCGAACTGTACGATCCCGAGCACCGGCAGTGATACAACGTTCTTGGGCCAGTGCAGAAATCGCATTAATCTCATCTTGATGGCCAAATAGTGTCTCGACATATGACAGCGCGTCGAGAGACCAGCTCTTTACCGTACGATCTGCGCTAGATGAATACAGTGTATGAGTGCCTCGTCGAAATGCAAGACCTGTAACCGGACCACGATGTTGGGTAAATGATTTTAGAAATTGTAAAGTAGCCGCATCAAAAACGTTAATTTTCCGATCTACTGATCCGGTGGCAACAAATGCACCATCGTTGGAGACTGCAACACATATTATATCTTTCTCGTTATGACCAACGGCAAAGCGTACTCGTGTTCCAGTAGCCAGATCAAATTTAGATAGAGTGCGATCTTTCGAGACAACATAGGCAAAAGTAGGCGCATCTGGTGTCGCAACTCCGGTTGCAGTCAGCATTCTTTTAGAAGAAAGAAATAAGCGGTGCGGACGAATGTATGTGAATGCTGACGCTATATGCTTGTACAAACGGCCTTGATCTTCGGCAACATCTTCATTAAGACGAGCAGCAAGAATATCTTTGTCAACGTCGCGTGCGTCAAATCCGGCAGTGTCTAAAACAGTCAATTATTAGCTACATGTACACAATTATTAATCATTAGAAGCGCACCAATTTCAGTCTGCAGATTATCGAGATACTGCTGTGCCAGTCTTCGTCTCTTATCCGCTGCGGACTCATCAGCAAATTCTTTTTGCTCTTCAACATCTTCGATTTCATCAGAGTCGCTTTCTTCGTTACTATCGCTCTCTGCATCATTCATCTCTGCATCCTCATCGTCTGTAGTCTCGGGATCGGTGATCTCCTCATCGTCCTCAGAAGCTATTGTGCCTTCTTGTATCTGTGGCTGCCGCTGAGGTCCTCGTGAGTTATTGGTGCGTCCATTTCGAAATTTTCCATTTGAAGCACCCTGAGATAAGCTTGCAGATTGACTTCCGCGCTTACGCTTTCGCGCAAAAAACGGATCCGACATTCGGCCAATAGTGAGATGATTCTGCTAGCAGAAAAGGTTGCGAGTAAACTAAAAGTCCCAAAAAATTTCCTGGGAGCATAGAGAAAAAAAAACATCTAAACCTAAAGTAACCAATTAAGGGGTTTGTATAAATCATAACACATGACTTGCGCATAATTGCGGCGCGGGCTAGAGTGAAGCAGAAGGCTGTAGACCACAGCTGAGGTTGTCATCCACACCAGCTAAACTAATCAAACACCATCAATTGACCTATCGTACCTTCGTCTCTTATCCATTTATTTTTTCTTCACTATATATAGGACCGAATATGGATGTTATATTGGGAATCACGACCGAGAAGG
Source organism: Kockiozyma suomiensis (assembly GCF_038497685.1). Taxonomy (NCBI): domain Eukaryota; kingdom Fungi; phylum Ascomycota; class Lipomycetes; order Lipomycetales; family Lipomycetaceae; genus Kockiozyma; species Kockiozyma suomiensis. The sequence continues at coordinate 1,423,262 of NW_027117664.1, forward strand.
AGGTCATCGTTATTACCTCGCGCGCTGCCGTGCGAGGTGTATCGATCTTGAAGACTGATGACGACAAGACTCGTGTTGTAGCCCCGCATACCTTGCTTGCATACACTGGAGAAGCAGGAGACACTGGTATGAGATCTATATCTCTGACTTTATGCAATTGCTCAAAAGCTGATTTCCGATTCTAGTACAATTTGCAGAATACATTCAAGCCAATATCCAGCTGCACGAGATGCGTAATACAACTGAGCTCTCTCCTCCGGCAATTACCTCGTTTATTCGCACTCAGTTGGCTACCAGTTTGCGAAGTCGGGTATGATTTTGTACGATGAAAGGTAGTCGTAGCCAATACTGATATGCATCTTCTCTGCAGAAACCATACAATGTTAATGTTTTAGTTGCTGGATTCGACACGGCAACTGACAAGCCAGAACTGAACTGGATCGACTATCTTGCTTCGAGAGTCAAGGTTCCTTATGCAGCCCATGGATATGCCGCATATTACACTTTGTCGTTGTTGGATAGATGGCATCGCACCGACCTGACGCTGGCCGAAGGACTCGAGGTCGCGGATATGTGCATTGCTGAGCTGAAAAAGCGATTACCAATTGATTTCAAGGGCGTAGAGGTAAGTAGTGGGATTCGTTTCTAGTACGGCTGATTGCTTTTTCTAACACATCATGATAGATCAAAGTCGTGGACAAGGATGGTGTGCGAACAGAGAAGGTTACAGAATAAAGATTGATGAAGGGGAGAATATGAGTTTGTATGTTTGTAATTATACATATCCAATACCACGTCAAACATAGTAGCAAGTTGCGTACAACTGGGAAGGTTTCGAAGAATTTTGTGAGCGGCAAACGGGTCTATCGGCAATGGTCAGCGCCGCCCGCCGAAATCGGAAGAGCCATCGAATGAATGCGAGCGCCGCCTTTAATATAGCATTATATGTGGGTCCTTAAATCTTTCTTTCGTAGTACTGGCAGCTACTACAATAAAACAAATATGTAGAAATTAGTGCTCGGTGGGGTCCGAATATGGGCCTGAGCGAGCGATCAGATCAGAGAATGGCGTGTGCGGCGGATTCATCCCTTTCTTCGATCGGTCGTCACATCTTTGCTGTCGAACTTTTTGTTTTGATTTGCATTGTCCGCTCCTTCCTTCACCGTTTTTCTTGTTGTCTTCATCCTTCTCCCTCTCCTCATATCTTGTATGTCTCTGGCGGCCGGGCAATGACGCCCTTTACTCCCTTCCGGCACCTGGTCGAGCTGGACGAGTGCGCCCGGGCACTCAATCTGACACATGCTCATGTCGCGAACCTCGAGCTCGCCTTCGCGGAAAATCCCCGTCCAAATATCGCAACAAGAGATGCGATTAGCGACCAATTGCATATCGCTCCGCGTGTCGTACAGGTGTGTTCTTATTCCTTGTCCAGTTGTTCTGCGGAAGTGCTGTAGGTGGTGCTCTACATATGGCTTTCTGAGCCTATCCGCGAGTCAAATAATTCTCTATACACCAAAAATAGTGTTTGCCGGTGATTCAGCGTAGCGACTTTTGGATTGCTCGGCGGGTTTGCATTCTATTGCTGCAGGCGTGCTTTACGGCTTCTAAAAGGTGTGTTGGCATCAGATCAGACGATATCATGAAGCAAGTTGCAGTTAGTTTATAATCACTCGCTATTTGCCCGTCCCTGTCGATTCATGACTTGCTTGAGCTCTTAGTTTGTTTTAATCTCCGAACTACCTTCTGCAATCAATACGCTGTTTGTCTGCTACGTATCGTCTTTCACATCCTTCGTCTGGTCTGGTCTTCGCCGAGATTCCCCAAACCCCCATCCCTAGCTTGCACCGTCAATTGATCTACACGTCAAGACAGAGTTTCGTGGAACCATTTGCACGCACTCAAATAGAGATCTGTCTTCATTTTTATGATACTAATTATTTGTATAGTTGTGGTTTCAAGACCGTCGGCGTCGATTGAAGGATGAGAAGCAAGTTGAGACATCCAGAGTCGAGATGATCCTCGCACAGGCTAGTGCCGCTGCAGCGGCGGGCCAGAGCCAGCAGATGCCCTTACAGCAGCAGCATCAACCATTGCGACAGCAAATTCTGTTTCAATATGATAACGAGCGGCCGTCTACCCCTCCTCCGTCGACCACGACTGCGGAGTCACCCTCCTTTCCACTTCTGCAGACCTCCATGGGCGCAGCGTATCCCCCAGTAACTCCCACACAGTCACCGGATAAACATAATTTGATGCGCAAGCACTCGAAATCTGTCTCTCACCCCCCAGTTACACCGGCACGGCTTATTAGCAAGGACAGCAATCTGTCACCAAAATACGCATCTCCGTCAGAAGCATCTTATGCATCTCTAGAGCGCTCTGTTGCTGTAGCCGCAGAAGCGGCTGCGTTTGCATCATATGGAGTATCTCCCTATCAGCAGCCTCCGAGCTCTGGTGGATATTTCTTTCCATCCGCACCTTCGCAGGCGTACGTAGTTAGTCAAGCTAGTCAATCGTTCCAAGGGACTCCTCAGAATGCCAACTCTCCGGCATCGCATTTGTCACCTAACGCAGTGATTTCGCCTATCCCGCTGCAACGCACGTATTCTACACCCCTTCCTACGGAACTAGAAATGCAATATCAGCAGCAACAAATGCAAATTCAGTTTCAGCAGCACCAAGCAACCCAAGGAGGAAAGATGTTCTCTCCCCTTGCTGCTGCCGTGAGCGTCGGCGAATCGAAGCTTGCGGCAAGAAGGAGACGATTAGGGCCTCCGTCCGTAAGGCTTCATCGGTCACAAAGTTACTCTGCCGCACCTCCACCGTATATTTCACAAAATCAGCCTGGCCAAAGCATTCCAGCTGGTGAGTATTCTGCAGCAATGAATTCTGGGGAAAGTTCAGCATACCTGCATCTGAATGCTGCTCCTCTCATGATGCCTCTCGACAGCTCAAGTCGGGAAGATGCCACTTCTGGACTACTTCGACGTTCAAAGAGTGTGTCTTTAGTACAGTCGCAGCCGCCTACTCGAAGTCGAAAATCAAGTGTAAATGGACGCGGTAATGGTAGTAGTACAGGCTCGAGCGTAAGCTCCATCAGCCAGCAGGATGTAATTGACGGTATGGCGCCTATGACTCCTATCACGCCTATGACTTCTATCGCAAATTCATTGCAGGAACTTGAAGTTGAGGGTCATGGCGATGCCGGTCGCGAGTATAAGCGTCTACGGTCTCGTGTATCGGATCGATCGTCTGGAGACGGAGATGTGACGGATGATGATGAGGCGCAGAAAACAAAATCCGTGCAACAAATTCTTGCCTCTATTGTGGACGTCGAGAGAGATGTAACACCAGTTAAGACCTCTATGGATGGGGTTCTCGCATCTGCATTCCAGCAGCAACAGCAGCAACAGCAGCAGACTCACCGGAGGCTTTATCTCGACACATCCTCTGGCGTCGCTACTATAAGCACCACGCAGACCGCCATGACACCGAGCAACAGCCGACCTGTTTCTGTGACAGATACACCTAGTATTACCTCTGTGTCTCTCCATTCAGCATCGCCATTATCCGACCGTCAATCACCTTATGTGACTACAATAACACCTCACTCGACGCGACCAACCACTCCTGTTTCTCTTTATGCTACAGCACCAAATACTTTAGCATCTACTCCACTTGTAGCTGAATCCCCTTCTACAAATTTGCGTGATACAGAATCTCTATACAGTCCTATGCATCAGGAGCAGACCACAAATCCGGGTCGCTCTGAGCTCAGCAATATGCATCAAGCTGCTGCTGAACTTTTTCTCTCTTCTCCAACCGCCGCGTTAGAAGCTGATGAGTCTCTTTGTAGCAGTCTGATACCTGGTGTTTTGTCTTCAGACGACATCACCACTTTGGAAGAAAATCAGAGACTTTTGATGCTTAGCAGACGACTAGACGATATGGGTGTTTATGGCTATGCGGCGTTGCATGACTATCTCTAGAATATGCAGATCAAATTGAGAACGCTATAAAGTCGATTTTTGGAGAGGCTGTATTTCAGGGTGCCATTTTTTCTTTGGTTCGGTGTTCCAATCTAAAGGAGTATTCATTTTGTTATCCATATGCGATTTTTGTTTGTTGGCTGTTTTAGAACTGCAAATAGTAGATATATATCATTTGTTTGAGCATACGTTTCTCGACGCATATATTCCATTTTCAGTGGAGAGTGTTATCATTTTATTTTACTTTTTATTTTGTCCATACGCATCTATATTATTAATCACATTAGTTGAGTCATTTCTGCCATTTGTCCAGTGACATGGTGATGCTTGAATTACTTTTCGAGTTTTTGCTCTGTATTCAAATATTGGGAAATCACATCGATACACAAATGTAATGATTGTGAAGCATGTACTTGCTATAACACGGCATTGTTAACCCGAGAGTATCATTCATAATCCTTAAACTCAAATCTCTCCTGTCTTGAGGAAAAAAAGATTCATACTCCTTGGCAAAGAAAATCAGCACTGTGATGCGGGATTCGGTAAACTCTTACAAACCTCTTTTTTTTTTTCTCGTCTGGCAGATTAAAAGCAGCAGGTCTCATTTGTGACGCGACCATGACTGATACGGCAAAGCTTATATCTATCAGCTTCCATATTTACTGCTTTCTACTTTGGGAATTTTATTGATTTCAATAAACGTTAAGATACGCGCGCGCGTTTATCACGTGATATGTTGAGCTTGACATCGCGGTTAACAGCACCCAGCGTGAAAATTGACTATACAGATTCGCATTTCAGTAATTTTACAAGCCATCTCATAAAATCCACAATCTATCGTACATATGATTAACATAACTACAACGAGCACGACAAAAAAAAAAAGAAAATATGGACAACATACAAAACAAACAACCTCTTAGAATATTATACAAGTACTACATTTTACGCCATCCCCAATTATCCATCGCAATTTCCCTGAAACAAATCAACCAAGCAATTCAAACCACCGGCAAAAAAAGGCTACCCAGGCTAATTTAGAAATCCCTTACATGCCGGGGCTCCACACAAACATGGAATCCTCTCATCAGAATTGACTTCACGCTCAAACTTATAGTCGTACGTCAATTCCTCATCTATAATACTTGTTAATAATTTATCATCGAGATCAAAATAGAAATAGCACATACTGGCAAAAATATCCCTTAGAGCGTAGATGACAATTCTCTTCTGTCCCTCAACCTTGATAATCTTGGCTGTACAGCTAGGTGTACAACAATGATTGATAAATCTTGCAATTCCACCGCGCTTAGTGGCATCAACGACAGTACTTTCGTCGATTCGGAACAGGTAACTGCTGCCAATACCATTTCTTAGATACCTTCTCTCGCGCATGTCCGCAACCTGTTGTCTGACTACCTCGCCAACATACTCGATAATCATATCATTGGCGGCAATATTCTCCATCGCATAAAGACCCCAATTGTGAATCGCCGATCGTGCAAAGCGTACAGGTTTCTTGCGCTTTTTAAGCATATTAAAGCGTAAAACGTCGGCTGCTGCGTCAGTTGTCGCGCTGAAAATTTGTTTTTGCAGATTAATATCAGCAGCAAGTTTACGATTGTTGATGCGGTGAGACCGAGATGAAATATTGTCCTTCTCAGTCCCCCCAGTGTCTGGCTGAGCACGCTCACCGTCAGCGTCAACATCTTGTTCATCTTCGGGAGAGCCAGCTCCTGTATTACTAACACCATTAATTGCGTCTGTAGCCTCGCCGTCCTCAGCATGATCAACAGCAGCATGTTTCTTCTTACGAAGTCGCTTTCGGTGCTCAAGATATTCTGTCTTATCAGCTTCTGAAATCCGATAGTAGCCTTCAGTGCGGGCACTTCCAGTAGAATTAAACTGCTCGAATTCATCCTCATGTCTGACTAGTTTTCGAGTTGCGCCGCGATGTGGTGTACCCGCCAAGTCTCCGTAAAAATTGGCTTTAGCTTCCTTTTGTTTCCAAGCCCAGAACTGCACATTGCCAATATCCGGGTCCGGTGAAACAGACTGCAGCGCAGCTTGAAGAAATTTGAAATCTTCCGAGTCTGCAACAAGGCTCTGAATGCCGTCCAAATCAAAAACTTTGTCAATCTCAACCTGACGCTGCACGAGACGCGAGGTTGATGTCCAGTAGCTATCATCCGTATACAAGGCACGGAGAGAATCGAAACCTTCGTCTTCTTCTTCCGAAGGAGTAGGCAGCTGATCAGCATTTGCAGTCCCAGAAGGCCGATCATGAGACAACGTAGCAGAATCGGCTAGTTCGTCATCTTCATCCTCCTCCGATGTTGTAAAATCTATTTTAGCCAACTTCTTTGGCCTCTGCGCCTTTGATTTGCTAGTCGCTTTACGCTTCGTTTTGCCAGACGAAGTCGCAGTGTCTAGCACATCATCGATATCAGGCATTGGCGTATCCTCGTCTCGAGAATCGATGTCCGAAGCCACTGCAGCCCGACGCTGTCCTTGCTGAGAGCGAGCCGTTGACACAAAGTCTTCGAACTCTTCGTTATCACCATCGGTGGCTTTGGGATCCAGCTTCTCTTCTTCGTCTTCATCATCTCCATCATCTCCAGAGAAATAATTGAGATGATGAGTCATGGGTCGAGTTTTCTTGTCATCTTTCTTTTTCTTCTTATCAGCGGCTAGCTTCTTACTTTTGATTGCAGCTTTAAGAGCTGAGTTCGAAGAAGATGAAGCATCGTTGCGTCTTCTGAATCTAGGCAGGTTGGGCAGCTTCCCAGAATACTGTCTGACGTTGAATGTTGACGGATCCAACTCTTCCGGTCTGTTTTCGACAATATCAGCGCCAGTCTTACTTTCGTCAATCGAGAAAGTGTCAACATCCTCTGTTTTAATCGATGTCGGAGCGGCAGAAGATATCACAGTTGTGGTCGAAGTATCGGAAACAGATGGCGCGTGAACTGCAGGTAAACTAGCGGAATCAAGCAATTTATAGATGACGGGTACAATTCTTGCTTTAATATCTTTTCTCAGCATATCTCGCAGCTCTCTCAATACTGTGTCTTTGGCATCCTTCATCGGATCTTTTCCCTCCCTCTCTTTCTTGGGACCTCCTTCTTTAGACTTATGCTCGTCAGCACTTGACTGCGTGTGGTCGCTATCCTTGACAAAAGGAAGCTGTAGCGACATATTTGCTCTCCACCTCAACCGATCCATCGTTCGTCCATCCATATGACGGAAGCATAACTTTGCTTCAGCCAAGTCATCAAAAACAACATAAAAACCAGCAAGTTCGCGCTGTTTTGGATGATACTTGTGTTCGGTCTCATACTTTAGCGGCACATCGTCTCGAACCACATAGACATTTGTCCACTCGTAGTCGCGCAGATAGTCTTTGATATCTTGCACATAAACTCTTGACACCGGAACATACCTATCAGAGATAAATAAATACGGCCTTGATCCAATCATATCAAAAAGACTTTTACGTCTAGACGGAAGGTCAGTCGGTAAAAATGAGCTAGCACGCGGTTTTTCATCAAGGTAGCGATCTGGAGGTGCGCGTCGAACTTTTTCCTCCTCTTCTCTCTCTTTTGCCTCTCTTGCTGCTCGCTCTTGCTTCTCTTGAATTTCATCAAGAAGCTTTTGAGCTATTTTTCCTTCTTCATCGTACTCTGCCTTGATAGTGTCAAGCCCGACCATAATCTTACCTCGCACCGCATCAGTCACGGCTTTCTTAGCAGAGCGGTGGCCAGAACGAAGATCGACCTCTTTTCTCTTGCTCGTCGTCATCACTGTTTTGTTTTTGAATCTTATTAGGCACATGCCAAGTGATGCACCAGTAATAGGATCTTTTTGCATAGCCACACGCTCAAGGTCACCATACTTGTGGAACTGTAGCGCAATTGTTTTTTCGAGAGTCAACTTCGAAAATCCAGATACCAGAATCTGAGATGCAGGTTTAGGACCCACGGAGTTGGCATCATAGGAATACCTTAGCAAACCTAGCACAACGGAAGAGCGCTTGCGTGATGAAGCAGCAGGGGTTGGATAAGGCTTCAGCTTCAGACGTGGATCCGATATTGGCCCAGCTGCTCTAGCCGCGTCTTTAGAACGGTAAATAGCTGACTTGCCTCGTGACTTGGACTTATCAAGATCGGGATCATAATCAATCATGTAGGACTTGCCAAGCATGTCAAGTACAGATGTAGATGGAGGTGGGGGCGGGGGGGTCGGCTCCCTTGCTGGCTCTGGTGGTGGAAGAGGAGGCGGAGATGGCTGAGCAGGTGGCAGTACCAGCTGCGGAGAACGAGAGCGCACCCGTCGCAACGGCTTAGATACTATTTCAGGAGGAGATGTTCTGGCAGAGTCTAAGGAAAATGCGGACGATGCAGAAGAAGATGAGGAAGATGTCGGAAGAGGTGCAGCCCGTGCGATGTGTCGCTCACGGGATCTAGAAAGTGAACGAGAATGCGACCGGCCATAACTTCGGTACCGCTCATAAGAGCGTGAGCGTGAATGCGGACGAGAATGGTAGTCATCTCTCTGACGACGATAGTCAGACTCTCGCGAATGAGGGCGCGAACGGTGGTGATGGTGTTGGTAGTGGAGATCCGAGGCTTTTGATCTGCGATAGTAGTCCGAATCGCGCTCTACGTCTCGAGAACAATCTCTGCCTCTTTCTCTACCCCTCGCATCATGATATGAATCTCTTTCACGACTTCTTTCGCGTGGTCGCTCTCTGCTTCTTTCTCGCAACCTATCCCTGCTCCTGTCTCTCTCGGACAGTCTGTCTTCTCTGTGGCGACTTTCAATGCGGTCAGGAAAAAATGCTGCTAAATCATTTCTTCCTGAAGACCTTAAGTCACCGAGAACCACATGTCGAGATTTGACGCTCGGTGGCGGCGGCGGCATGGTTGTTGCTTGAGTCAATAATGCTTTCAATCGTGAAATACAATTGACCAAGCGGATAAAGAGAGTACGAGCCAGAGTACTCATAGTCACGTTCTGCGTATTTCTGATACCAGTTACCCGGTCTTTTCTCAAAGATTTTCTTCTTGGATTTGAAGATTTATTAGTAGCTTTTTAGCAGAGACCAGGTTGAATTCGCTAATACGTGATTTACTAGATACAGTATGGAATCTGAGAGCGATTTCAATCAGTTTTTTTTTACGATCTCCGGATCACCGTCCGAGCTTGTTGCCGAGTTGGCTGCATTCGTCGATGTACTTAATGGGTTCGTGGCCGAGGCAGAAGACCAACTTGGTCCGTTGACGAGCGAAGTTGCGCCATTGATCATCTCAGAAGATGAGGAGATAGAAGAAGAGGAGCAAAGTGTTGACCCTGAGAAACTGGAACAGGCTATTACTCTTGTGGTGGCTGCTGCTAGTGCGTTTGAGAAGGCTTCTAGCAAAGGTTGCTACGCGTCCCTTTTGACTGCTCTTCTATTTTAATCTAATTGCTAACTATAAATCCTTCTAGATTTTGAACCTGCTTATAATCTTCTACTTCATGTTCTTAAATTTTCATCATCGGGAATCGCAGGCCATCTCTCGCCAGTTCTCGGCTTGCTCACAAACGCGTCCAAGTCGCATGCTTTTTCCTCTCTCACCGTTCTCACCAACCTTTTCAACCTTCTGCCTGCGAAGTCTCCTCTCCGTAAACCGGTATTTAAGACCGTCGTATCCGTGGCCATTTCAACATCTAATCTTGATTTGCTGCTTCCTCAACTCAAACAGTTACCCACCTGGTTCGAGGAATGGTCTTCAACCCCTGACGAGCGAATTTCCACATTGATCGACATATCGTCCGTTCTTGAGTCGGTTGATTTGGTATCGGCATTAAAATACCTGAAAGATGCTCACACTGATGCTGCCGCAGCAAAGGTCAGCATTCCTTCAGAACAGACTACGAAACTGATCAAGCTTTCTCTCAGTGTGTCATCGTTCTTTGACTACGACACAATTTACGCTATAGTGTCTTCGTTATCTGGAATTGACTCTGAGCTTCTCTCTCTGTTGAAGATTTTTGTCAATGGAACTCTTTCGGACTACAAGGCATTCCCTGCTGCTAGCGTGACTGCTATTGGTCTCGACGCGGAAGAGCTTACAACGAAGATCCGACTATTGACTCTAGCGTCGCTTGCCTCCGCCTCGCCAAATTTGACGGTCCCGTACTCTGCCATTGCTTTGGCTCTTGCGATTGACGATGAGCAAGTGGAGTTTTGGATCATTGACGTTATCCGCGCTGGACTTCTTGAGGGCAAGATGTCGCAGCTTGAGCAGAAGTTGTACATCCACCGTGTTGTGACTCGTACATTTGGACCCGAGCAATGGGCAGATATTTCTCGGAGGCTTGATGTCTGGAAGACCAGTTTGAAGGATGTGCTTGCTGTTGTCCGGAACGCGCGTGTGAGCGTTGAGAATAAGGTTGCGGCGTTGAACACGGAGAAGGAGCGGGTAGTCGCTGCTGCTGGTGCTACTGCTACTAATGGTGAGGTGACTGTGTGAGCAATAGAAAGGATGGTTGATTCGAAAAGTTAAATGCGTTTGTATATTAAGTAAATCCCGTGTTGAATCTACTTTTGTAGTAGTATGCTCAAAAGAGAAAACTTCCAGAAATGGAAAATGCATAAGTGTCAAACCAGTAGATATGTACAACGCGCCGTGAACTTTTTAGCCAACGACAGCCTCGGGGCTGCAGCAATAAGCGAACATGCCTTTGCGTCCAGCTTCTGTACGATTATTTGGTTGCGTGCCGCAACGAGTCTACTCTCTTGCGACCTATTCGTCTTTGTTTACCTATCGCTCTCTCCGTTTCGCGTCTTCTAGCACCCCTCCTCCTCCTCCTCTAACACCTGAGGCTGACAAGACTACTCCTCCTGAGTCTCGTCGAACACCTCCGTCGCGGCAGCCACCGTCTTTTAAAAAGCTCGCTGGCATTATTGTTACCTTCTCTGTTGTGTTTTACGGTCTCACACGGTCTATGAAAAAGGGTAAAGTGCCTATCTCCTAATCTTAAATATTGCAGTTAATGAAATGGTTTTAACTAAAATCTGATAGAGCGCGAAGCTCGCCGCGACTTGAAATTACCCAATCCTGAATTACCTGCTGTCATGGAGCAGCATCCTGCATTTACTCGTGACCAAGTCAAAGTCATCTTTGTTCTTGGTGGACCGGGGTGTGTATATTCCTATTTATGGAGACTGGCTGGCAAAGATAGTGAAGCTAATATAGACAATTAGTGTTGGCAAAGGAACTCAGTGTGCGAATCTTGTGCGCGACTTCAATTATGTTCATCTCTCTGCCGGTGATCTTCTTCGAGCTGAGCAAGCTCGCGAAGGCTCGGAGTTTGGCGAATTGATTTCTACTTATATCCGGGAGGGAAAAATTGTCCCGCAAGAGATCACGATTGCTCTTCTCAAGAATGCAATGACTGACGAAGTCAAGAAGGGTCGCTCAAAGTTTTTGATTGATGGATTCCCTCGCAAGATGGACCAGGCAGTCAAATTTGAAGAAGACGTTGCAGTCTCTGAATTTACTTTATACTTTGACTGTACCGAGGACGTCATGCTTATGCGATTGTTGAAGAGAGGTGAGACGAGTGGTCGAGCGGACGATAACATAGAGAGTATCAAGAAACGGTTCAAGACATTTGTCGAGACTTCTATGCCGGTTATTGAATATTACCAAGGAAAGAACAAGGTAATTTCTGTTCCGTGCGAGAAGAGCAAAGAGGAGGTATATGAAATTGTGAAGGAGCAAATTAGTGACCGCATGACAATCTAAATTTGTGTAGAACATTTGGATAGCATAGATAGATAATAATGATAATATATTTTAGATGTTTGTATACATTGCGAAAGCACTCCTTGACGCCCGTATGAATGAAAACAAGAATAATTAATATTAAACGCCAGACAAAATTATGAAGACGCCAATAAGCCATGAACCCAGCTCCTGACTCTTATTTCGTCCATCTCAATAACTTGAGTTCGACTATGCTTTAGCATCCAAGAGGCAGGATGTCTAAACTCATCGGAAATTGAAGCTTCTCCGGTTGTACTCATCATCAAGAGATCAAAGGAAATTTTCAGGCTCTCGGATGTCACAAACTGCGAAGTCAGAATCTCCACATCGTCATGCGTCGCATTAGCCCTCCACCATGTAATGCCAATGTGCTCTGATAATCTATCAAAATTCGCATTATTGGGTATATTAGCTGTAGTATGAATTCCCACTACAGCATCAACTCGAAAATATTCGTTCCGCCAGTCGCTATCATACTCGGCTCGTTCGAGCAGCAGCATTTTAGCAAGTACCTGTAACTCTTCGTAAGATGTCGAGCTAATTTCTGCTGCACACCACTCGCGTACCATGGTTTCTGGATAAAATGAGAAAGAGAGGGTTGCGTCAACAGAAACAGATCTGCGGCCTCGGTTCTGAGAAGACTTTAGAGCGTACTTTGTCGGCCCCCCTGAGCGCAATCTGGCGTCCATTATAGAGCGTATGTCGTCATCAGGCACACAAGCTAAGTGCATCTCTAAACTCAGCATGCTAGTTAAAGAGAAAATATTGCTAGCCTGACGAATAATCCGGATAAGAAGAGCTTGAAGCGAATCGTCAAGGTCTATGTCGAGACGGCTGTGGAAGTTCTCGGTGATTGTGGCGCTAACGTGAGCGTAGAGGGCCGCATCAGAGATGATATATAGCTGCTTGATCTGTAACTTTGGTGGTGGGGAGAAGGAGAACTTGAACAGCAGCATATCGAGATCAGAGGGAGAGGAGATTGGGGTAGGAGATATCTCATAGTACGGATAGAGAGCTCGTGCGCGCGATAGGGCGGACACAAAATCAAAGACGCGGTCGCCGTGGAGCGCTACCAGATCCATTTTGTAGTTAACAATAAAAAAACATTAAAAGGGTATTGCTGGTGTTATCGAGGATTGGAAATGCAGGAGAGAGACTGTATGCGGCGCTAGAATCGAGGGTTGCAGCCCTGAGCAAGTTTGGGGTGGGGGATCGCAGCCGCAAGCGTTGTATAAGATATATGATGATGGCGAGGAAGAGTTCAACTTTTTATTATTTTGTAGAATTTATCGAAAGACCGACTGCGCAGATAACAGCTAGAATAATTCTCTTGACGATTTAGACCATCATGATGCTACTAGCTATGCTGCAGGCTCACAAGTCGACTCAGACTACTTTACATTGATATAACTAAGAATTGGCCAAATAGAATATAATATAGTAATATTATAGATATAAAATGACTTTATAATTTTTACCTTCTTTCTTTATTCAAAAAGATCATCATCATCATGCACTAATCCAATGGCAAAACCGCCTAAGCAAAAGGGCACAATTTCCGGCGGCATTCAATATACTCCAAGAGACAACAAGCCACACAACAAAGCAAAATCTTAAACAGTTATACATAATACATTTTTGAAAAGAAATATAAGAAAAACATATCCCACTCATTTACACCAGCCGGTATCCTAAAAAAACGTCCGTATCCGATTACCCAATCACCAAACCTTTCTTTTAGTAGCGATTTTCTCTCTACGTTGGCGTAGATGTCGCAGTAGATATACTTGTGGCGCTATTAATCCACCCGAGTCCACTCCACTCTTCGTCCTTCAACATATCCGCTGCCGCTACCGTAACATTCGTATCTCTCGGCGAAATAACCTCATCAGCGTGCATCATTTTGCTAGGCGTATACACATACTGCGTCTGGGTTTGCTGAGTCTGTTCGTCCGTCTGCGTCTGTATTGCCTGCTCTGACTCCAGATCTACACTGGAAGGCGCGCTAGAAGGCGCCGTACTTCCGCCAGACTCCATGTTCAGGGACGAGACGCTTTCGGGAATATTCTCCGACGGTGTGCTATTACCGACGGACATCATCTTGTTACCTGCCGTAAACAAGTCGTCCCACCACATATTCCATTCACTCCCGTCTGCCGCTGCCAGAGCTACTGCTGTAAGTGCTGAAGGATCCGGTCGAGCACGGGTGAGCGGAGGAGACGCAGAAGCACTCGACGATACCGTTACTGGAGACGCGTTAAAGGAGTTATGGCGATGCTTATAACGATGCTTTCGTTGCGACTCTAAAGACAATGATCTGCGCTTCAGCGAGCCATTTGTTGAAAGAGCACGATTGATATCCTCGACTGTACTAGTCGCAAGAAGAGTTCCGGGCAATTTCGACGATTCAGGCATCACAACTGCAGCATCTGCCGACGCTGCTGACGAGCGAGATGAAGATGTCGTCGATATCGACGATCGGCGTCGCTGGCACGAACCAATAGTGCTATGCCTTCTAAACGCTGTAGCAGTTTCCTTCACGCGTTTAGATCCACGGCCCGTCTGTGATGACGCCTCTCGCACCATTCCATCCATCATCGCAAACAGATTTTCAATCTCAGAGTCATTTGCGGGTTCATCTTTAGTTTGAACGTCATTCGCGATGTGTGTCGATGAATGCCGGTATTCATACAGCTGCTGCTTTGGTGTGGTCGCCCAGTGGAGAATATTTACATCGGCGTTGACATTACTACACAATGCAGAAATGGCAGAGGTAGAAGCATTTGTGGGAGTGCTCTCATGATGCAGCTCATTGGGCGTTTGTCCTTCGCTGATCGGCATATGAGGGATAGTTATTGATGCAACCTGATCGTCACCATCAGAGTTCTTGCGTTTGATCGTGTTGAGCTCATCCGCAAGGCCATGCAATTTTGCAATTGCCTGAACGGTTGAGAGGTCATTCTTGACCTCTAGAGATTTGCCTAGCAACGCATTTGAAAGAGACTCAAATTCTTTATACTCTGCATTTGTCACACCCGAGTCTCCATAGATGCCAGCTAAACATTTGCACATCATATTTCGAGACTCGTAAATTAGCTTGCCATCTTTTGGATAATCCATTGCCGTATAAAGCACAATCAATCCGCAAGACAGTAATAGCTTTGCTTGGTTTAAGCAAAGAGTAAACTTGACATCACGCAAGCGAAGGTGCGAGGTAATCCCGATGATTGCTTTTGCAGACTCTGTCATCGCTATAGTTGAGCTCGTACCACGAGTGGAGAAATCGTCAGCAGCGATTGCTGGTCGATGAATTAAGATTCGAGCATAATGATAGGCGATGGCAAAACATGGCGCTCTTGGATGTTGTCGAAGCTCACTAGAGGGCACAGGGGACGCAAGGTCAAACCTCAAGTGAGGGGCGATGTTGTTTCTCCAGTTATCCAGCTCTTCACCAAGTTCAAAAACTGATTTGTAAATCCGCGTTGATGCCAATGAAGGGCAATAGATTGCAGTCAAAATATGCGAAAGAACACGAGCAAATCGAGCGAGCTCGATGGCTGCAGAAACTTTTGTTGCTTTCCCAGGAGCAACGCAGGTGACCGCTTTGTCGCTCACAAACTCGTCATCCACATCCGATGGGTAGTGACAGGTTATATCTTTCTGACGAAGGATGGGAGGCAGACCCAAAGAGGCGCTTGAGAATACGTCGAGAGTAAAAGTGGCCCAAAATGCTCGTGAGCGCATTTCTTTCTCAAGGAAGCTGAGCTGATGACTGCTAGACTGTTTGTTGGGGCGATTGAGACCGAGGCGAAGAGCAATACCGACCGCGTTCATCTTGAACTGCCAAAGATCTGAGTGCTGACCAATAGCACACATATCAAGTTGTGCAAGAATAAGAGATTGAAGAGTTGTCAGGGAATTCAGATGGTCGAGAGTACAAAGCAATTTTCTCCACTGGCGCTCATATGTCGCATGTGGATCTGAGGCAATGGACGACATGCGGCGAGAAGCAATTGAAAATACAAGAAACAACTGGACCAAGAATTCTTCTTTGCCCAGAAGTGTTGAAGAGCTGTAGATACGCTGGTAGTCTGCCTGAAAAGTAGGGATATGCAAGATAGGGAATAGAGGATGCCAGTCGCGGAAGAATGATTCGGTAAGCTGATCAGCTAGTACCCGAGGAGGCAAAGAAGAAAAAGTGGAACTTGATATATCGTCAAAGTTATAGCGCGGTAGAGATGAGGTCAAATTGACAGTTTCAAAGAGGTGGCCCGTGAGGCCAACAAGTGAGGGTAATTTTGCGAAAATCTTTTCTCTAAGAATATCAGCAAAGGCGAGGCCAGAAGAGCTGCCTTCGTAGGTGCCGTCTATTCTTAAGTTTTGCAGTTCATGTACTAAAAAAGGCTCAGAAGAATCATCAGCATCTGATTCAACAGGGGACAGCGCTGCTGATTCTTCCCGATGCAACCGAGACGAGGGAGAAAGAGACTCGACACGCGAAATAAAATCGATGTGATCGTCACGGCTATCGAGGAGGGATTTAAGCTTGCGGTTGTCGTTTTCCAGCTGCCGGATGTGGTCTTCCAGCGACTCGGTGTATCCGCGTGGAAATGCCCTTCGTGAGAGCCTATCAGAAGTGCGGCATTCAAATCCGACATTGTTACATTGGGTACATGACGGGTGCTTGCCGTCGCAGCGAATCTGAGGAAGAAAATGAGGTCAGCATTTGTTGAAAAGATGAAAAAATTGAGCAAAGTGACGGGTCTGAACCTTTTTGCTGCGACATCTAATAGAAATAAACAAGTTAGTATCTTTACAACGTAGATAGCAACCGAAATGAATATGTGGGCATTGTGGGGTGGAAAGTCAAGGGAGTAAGAGCAACCATTGAGGTGTCGGCAATATCGGATTACGACAGACCACATCACACAGCCCACCCTGCTTATACGGAGTAAAGCAGAGCAATGATACCAATGAGAAAGTAGAACCACCCAAAATTCAAAGTAAAAGGACAAAGGAGAGGCACACACCTGTCGCATGCTTGGGCAATTCGCCCTACTTGGGTGCCCGGGGGTTTTATCATTTTGCTGAGCGAAGACGTCAGTAGAAGCATATATGGGATGGACGAGATACACACCAGGCTTGACTGCCGTCTGGCATTGTGCGACCTTGCGGGGAGTAACTGAGAGGATGATGGATGAGAAGCGGGAGAGCGATGGAAGATGATGAAGTGCGTGGCCTGAGAATCCGGGGTAGGCAGCATTAGCAGATCGCGATGCGCACTGTCGGGTTTCTGTGGCATACCCCACAATAGTCAGCTGAAAGGGTATTGTACCAGTGGCTGTGTTTTGCACTCAGAGCGCAGTCGGCGCGCGTTCGGCGGCCTCCGCTGGTCCGCGCGCGCCGCCAGCCCCAGCGTCGGACTTTATTCGTGGCTGATGATGGCAGTGCAGTCGATGTTAAGGTTTTTTCGCGCGGGGCAGAAATGAGTTGCACGCAATATGCTATTCTGTCGTAACGTATTGAAATTGCGTTGTATCCTTTTTTTCAAATCTGCTTGTTTTGTGTCATTTTTTAGTCGTTTACTTCATTAATCTCGTTTTTCAATTTTCAATTTCTTTTTTTTTAGAGAGCACAAAGTAATCCGCTCATCGTAGCTCGTCCTCCCCCTCATTGTCCTCCCCCTCATTGCCCGTCACTCCCGATTCTTCAGCACCCATACTTTTCTCTTCCGGCGGCTGCTGCTGCTGCGCAAGGAAATCGAGCACATCAGGCGTCTCAGCAAGATGCTGCTTGCGCTCCTCGAGCTCGTCCAGTAGCAGCGTAAATACGCGCTCCTCGCGCTGTCGCAACGTCGCAATCGGTTCGTCCTCAGGCGTCTCGGAGTAGTCCCATTCGCTCTCGCCTAGTGCATCAAGCCAGCCTGTAGTAAGCTGCTCGAGTAAAAGCACTCGCCGTAGCATTAGCACGGCAGCCATTTTGCCCACCGCCAAACGCGAGCGGATGGCAGTAGCGACCTCATTGCCGCGAACTCCGACCAGCGTCTCGCCCGCGACAGTCGCATCAATTTCCTCGCTGGAATCGTGTGTAACAGATACGGAAACCTCAAATCCATCGTCTGGTCCGACACAGAGCAGCCAGAGGTACTCGCACTCCCACGAGATGCTGCCTTCAGCGTCGACATGAATCTCCACGAGCGGCACACGACCGTAAATGTACTGTAGTGCTGAACCGCCACTGGAAACTGGCATCTTAACATGCTCTTCACCGGAGTATTCGGCAGGAGTGAGTAGGAAGCCGTAGGTAAAGAGCAACTCGGATGAGCCCTTGTCGGGTCCATATGAGATCACGATCTCAGCGCCATCCCGGTAATCGCTGCCTGAGACTTCTGATTCTGCGCATACGAGCTCGACAGAATCATCTGTATTCTCGTATCGAGCGTTCGGCTGCGAGCCATGGTTGGCAAAGTCAAGTATAGGCACGACTGCAAGTTCCCACTCGACGCCATCGCTGGGTAGCTCAATTACACGTGAGCTTACGAGCCAGTCGGCGCGGATATATTCTTCATAGGCGAGTGTCTCTGTCTCGTGTACAAATACTGCCTGCCATCGCTGGCTCAACTCTTCAAACTCGGCCCGCAGCTTACGCTGTTTCGCTCGCAGAGGAGCATACAGCGACGTGCCAATCGCTCGTGCGCACCGTTCCTCATCCCAAAACATCGGCGGTACTCCGGCCTTGCTGCCAGCAGTCCATGGATCCGGCAGGAGCGCCAGGTATGGTCCGTAAAAGCTTTGTGGTACGCGCGTTTCTTCTCCGAACTTGTGCAGAACCAATGTAAAAAATCGCACTACCACCTCCCTCGCCGCGAGCAGCCTTTCTGACTCGAGCAATGGCAACAGAGTGTCCTTCTGTGATAATGCCAGAGTCCTCACATTAGATGCTGTCAGCAGTATTGTACGCGGCACCTCGAGTAACCTCTCTGGTGCCTTTTCGCTGCTGCAATTGTAAAACAAGCCCAGGCCAGCGTGCTCAGTTGCCTTCACTTGCACTGAATCTGAAATAAGTATGCTATGCAAATTCGCCCATGTCGATAATTGCTCAGTGCTCATCTTTCTTGCAGCGGGGGCCCATTAATCTTCCTTCTAAAGTGTCAATCAGCCCGTTCGAGATTAATTACTCAAGCGGTTGCGTTCTATGTGCCTCGAGAGCTGTGACGTAACCAAAATACTTCAATCTCAACCTGGTTAATTAAAGTTCGTGCCCCGATAACCTTAACCTGATGGTTGAAATGATGCGCGTTTTCGATTCATTAATGACAGCAGAAAGCCTGAAGGCGCATCAGCACTTCTTTTTATTGCGATTGTACACGTTTCTCTGGTATTTCGGCCAATGGCTGATTCTGCGCCGCTGCCTCAGATATCTTCCTTTTTAGGTTTTGAGATCGGAAGGAGGAAATCGTCTGTTGATTTATCGCTCTTTGGCTCAGCCCTCATCGACTTCTTGTCGACGCACAAACTGCAAACTGCCTTCGCCTCTTCTTCCTCGTCATTTGTCCTCAATGAGGGTCCGTCAGAATTTCCAGGCGCAGTCAAGTGCTATGGAAAAGACATTGTGTACATTATATATCACAGCGCAGGGTTAGCTCTCTGCTTTCATAACTCTGCAGATGGCAGTCAGTGTACACTTTATTGATTTTACCAAATTATTTTTAACTTTCGTAACATAGCACGACTTATTCTCGAATCTCTGGAGTTCTATAACAGCGATAGTAATTACAAACAAGTCTTACCCGCTCTGCTACCTCTCCAGGGAATGACACACAACACCTCCGCGTCTGATCTAATCAGCTTGTTTGGCGAGCCAAGCGAAAAGGGAGGCGGAATCAAAGCCGGAATCGACATATGGCTCCGTTGGGACACTCTCTCTCTTTCTGACTATAGCGGAAATTCTGTCAATTATGGTTTAGAGATTCAAATCTGTGATAGAAATTGGGAAACTGGTGGTAAAAGTAAGTGGAAATCGCTTACAATCTATCTTTCCGCATAAAAAAAAAATTAAGTATTCTTTATTGATTAATAATTATATACACATTATTGTACATTTCAGAGAGTAGCGATCAAATGACAAGCAAAAAGCGTAAAAAGTATTGCCACTGCCGAAAACATAAACCGAACACAAATGCAGTTAACTGGTAGCATAAAATAAGCGATTAATGATATACAAGGTTACGCAATCCCGAGTTGGTTAAAATGTTTCTGTCCAAAAGACAGGAATAGACACCTCGATTGCTTTCCATGCAACGGCAAAGCTCTCTAATAGCAAGGACGGGTACTGGGTAATAGCGGCGCCCTTGAACATTTCCAGAATTGCACAAAAGCAAACTAGAACGTAATGATAAATGAGAATAAATGGAACAGGGATGACACTATCACAACGTCAGTAATTTAGAGTTATATATCATTTAAGAAAGGTGCTCACCCAGATAATAGTCCAATTGGCTCAGAAATGCACCGCCCGCCGCGTTCAAAATATCGGAAGCAACCATTTTGTAATCGCACCAGCCGACTATCGCCAGCAGCAAACAGAGAATAAAGCGCTTGAGCAAGCATATTGATAACGGAGCTTAAAGATTTCCTCTGCCAAAAGAACACATTCAGCTGAGACATAACTAGAGCTGTATCTCCAAAATCCGGCACATTAGACGGAGATAGTAAGTCTGAAATCAAAACAACATCATTAAGCCCTACAGTCATACCACCACCAGTCATGGGATGGCGCATGTTGAATGAATCACCAAGGAAAAGTACACCGGGATTGTAGTTCGATGACGGAGGGAGATATGAATTAGGCATGGACCGTAACCGTTCACCATTTAGCGCCATTTTGAAGGATGGTAAAAGACAATCCGGAATTGAGGTGCTGACCACAGTTTCTAAATGGTGCTTAAGGTCACCGTTTCCAACAGATGGTAGTTTACCTTGTACGTCGACAAGCATTCTAGTTTCGTGCTCGCCAATCTGATAGACCAAAATCGGTGGATGGTCACCAAGAATGACGTGACCGTGGTTTTTGGTGGGCATCACTGCATCTTTCAGAATCAAGCCCACAAAGTGAGAACGAACCTTGACAGGAGTTGATATAAATTCGCGTCGAAATTTGGAAAATGAACCATCAGCCACTACTGTCAACGACGCATGATACTGTGGACCGCCAACGTCAGCAAGGTCAAACATGCAAAAACAATATAAGTATAATATTTACATACAGTTTCTGACTTTTCAGAGCCCTTGCCGGAGCATTTAACTCCAACTACTGCTCCACTCTCTGTATCAGTAAGAATTTCATTTACAGTTGCCTGCAGACAGGTTACGCTATAGTCTAGTTAGCCAACCGATACCTAATCGGCCAAACCTGCACAACATACTTTGGTGCAGCCTTCGCAGCCTCGCGAAGACGCGAGATGAAACGGCCATGATGAAATGAGCGGCCCTCTAGTCGAACACCGGGCTTGGTGGGATCTTCGTTATACGGCAGTCGAACGCAGTCGCCGTGGTATATAATGGAGTATCCAGTAGCCGGGACAGCGTCAATATCCAAAAGACAGTCAGCCAGATCAAGCTTTTCCAAAGAATTGACTCCACCAGGCTGCAGAAGCTCGCCCACAATACGGTCAGGCTCGGACCAGTCACGTTCTTAAAAGAAGGTCAGCGTAAGAACTGATAAAAGATAGGGAGACGAGGGCATACCAATTAGGAGAACTCGACGGCCTTGGCGGCCCAAGGTGGCTCCAAGAGCGGAACCTACTACGCCAGAACCCACAATAATCACATCGTACTTGCAAGAGGAATCTTCCCGGAGAGCACACATATCGGCTATAGTAAAACGAAGCACGAAGACGCGCGAGCTGGAAAAGCACGAAATTTATGTGGGAATTCAGACGAATAAATCATGTAACTGAGCCCTAATCCATTTACATATCTTGGGCAGTTTTAACAAGATCTAGCAGCTAAATTGAGCCGCACCATTCTATTTCGGCCATAGTTTGCGTGGCCTAGCCCAAGTGGCGCGATTTTTGACAATCTGGGCTGAGTGCATGTGAAAACAGAGACCGTGCTACTACATTATTGGCAGGATTTGCTGGTCTGAACCAGGTGTTTCTAAGGTAGTCTAGGGTTAACTAATGCTTTCATTCCGGCTGGACTTCCGCAAATAACTTTCAAAACCCTAGCAATTGGCTGCCTACTGTGACTCCGCTCGCTGTTCCCTCGCGACCAGCATCGCCTAGTCACGTGATAGATATGCACGTGATCGGCTGATAAGCCCTTACCCGCTTGACTCTATTCTCATCATTCTCTAGCAAACTCAACCCTGTCCGAACCAGTGATCTCTCCGCTCTCGCCTCTCCTCATCATGTCATTCGAGGTGCCGGCAATCCCACGTCGAGTCAAGGTTTATGAGCTTCTGCAAGAGAGCTGGCATGATCGTGGCACTGGATTTTGCGTTGGTGATGTCATTTCTGTGCGCACTCCTCTTCCTACACTATTCACGCTCTAAGCACGCGCTAACAGATTCATTTAGGACGATGCTTACATTCTCGTCAAGAGCGAGGAAGACTCGGATAAATATCTTCTTGAGACAAAAATCTACAGAGATGTTCAATATCAGAAGCAGCAAGGTATCTCACCCTTAATTGCGCCACAACTGCCCAGTGATTCTAATTCGTCATAGACACTCTCATTGTTTGGACCGAGCCGGACGAGACAGATCTCGCGCTTAGCTTCCAGGAAAGCGATGGATGTTCGGCTACATGGGAATTCATAACGGAAGTCCAAAAGTATCTCGGAATTGAAGACATTGCTTCAGATGACATGAATGACACCTTTGGAGCTGGCTCATTCTCTCTTCCTGGCGAGCCAACTTTGAGCAATTTGGCAGATATCGAACGAGCACTTGCTATTGCTTCTCATTCGCAATACGTACGCGAGCCAATAATAAGGGAACTTATTGAATTCGTAAGACCATACTTAGCCCCTCTGCTGAGATAGGGGTACTAATATTTTGAATGACTACAGGATTATCTCGGCAAGCTAGTGCCTCTACTGACCGTGGCTGAGGACCTGGAAAGCATATCAGATCTTCACGCTTTGTGCCGCATAATGAAGTTAATTAGTACGTGGTCCATTCCTAATGTGACAAATGAGTTTACTGACCGATTAATTTTCACAGTATTAATGAATGATAACACAATTATGGAGCAGATTGTGTTGGAAGAGTACATAGTAGGGGTGGTTGGCATACTTGAATGTACGATGATTTGGCACTTGGGATTCATTCTGCTACTAATTTCTAACAAATTATTTTAGATGATCCCGAATTCCCCTCTCTCAAAGCTAACCATCGCGACTACATCTCTGACGAATCGAGGTTCAAACAAGTCATACCAATAGCAGATGAAGATGTTCGCAATAAGATAAAATATACATTTCGGTTACAATACTTGAAAGATGTCGTGCTCGCTCGTTTACTAGATGACCCCACATTCTCAATGTTAAGTTCTATGATCTATTTTCACCAAGTTGCTATTTTAAATCATCTCCAGCATAATGAAGACTTTACCACCGCGTTATTTAAGATATTTGAAGATGGTTCTTCCAGTCTAAACACTAAAAACTCAGCAGCGAATGAAAATTCTACAACTAAGGCTACTGAAAGCGGAGACGAAAACAACGCGCTGACCACTTCCGCGTCTTCTCATGGTGATATATTGGGCAATGCCGCGAGCACAACTGGAGAAGAATCAAGCATCAGTCAAAAGCGAGATGCCATTCGATTTATTCATCAGTTTTGCTTGACAGCTAAAAATTTGCAGGCTAATCAGCGAGCATATCTATACACGAATTTTATCAAGAAGCGTCTATTTGATGTCATTGTTTTCGCTCTTCGTGACAGCGTTCCTAATATCCGAAGCGCAGGAACCGAGCTGATACTTGCAATAATCGATCACGACCCCTCATTAGTGCGAAATGTGGAGCTGAATAGTGATGGACAAAACAGTACAGCTATAGTTGATACATTGATTGATATCTTACTATCTGAACCAGATTTCGGCATCACATCGCAAGTTGCAGAGGCCCTCCAGATTCTTCTCGATCCCACATCCGGGCAACCCTATGACGTTTTTCGCAAGACATCTGATATATTGGTACGTCAGCGGGCAGATGATCCCGAGACTGAGATGTTTTTAGATTCTTTTTATGGGTCCTCGGTGGGAAAACTTTTCAATAAACTTACTTTGTTGAGCGACGAGGATGTTAATTCGATGAGTAGTGGTGGAGCATCGTTTTATAACTGCCTTTGTGATCTTGTCTGCGCTTTTATTCGGCTTCACGGGTACCGAAGTCGTACTTTTTTCATTGAGTCAAACTTATTGCTTAATGTAGGTAAGCTTTTTCAGAGCTCACACAAATCGCTGAAACTGGGTATGAGTATTTTTTTCTTTTCTTGTTATGATCATGACCCATATTAATAGCTGATCCTAGCTGCTCTTCGATGCTTTAGGCAATGCCTCGGAACCAATGATGAATTTTACTATCGGTATCTGATCAAGAGCAAACTATTCTCTCTCGTGGTTGATCTTTTGGAAGAGCTTGGAAACAAAAATAATCTTCTTAGCTCAGCTTGCTTAGAATTTTTTGAATTTGTTCAAAGCGTAAGTTTATTCGATACATTGCTGGTAGTTGATTAGATAAACTAAGATTATCAAACGCAGGCTAACCAAAAGCCCGAATACCAACGCAACATGAAGTCTGTAGTACTCCACGTTGTAAGCTTGTATAGAGAGAAATTAGAGTCGCTCAAATATCTGGAGCCAATAAGTTCACTAATAGCTTGGTACGACCAGTATGAAAGCGATTCGCAACTGATGGCAGAGTCTTTAACCGACGGCAAGCTGTATGTTACTTTTGTTTTAAGTTTTCCTGCTCACAATTCATAAATACTAATCATCTCAAATCAAGAGCTCCGAACGGTGGACGGTGGAGCAATGCGCGTGAACTTGAGACAGAGGAAGACGATTACTTCAATACTTCTGATGATGAAACTGGTGCCGATGTACTTTTGGATGAAGGTGAACTGGTGCCAGATGTCACGTCATCGGCGAAGCGCAAGCGCGATGACGAGGAGTTTGCGAATAAAGATTCAAATGTTACTTCAGAAGCCAAGGCACTTGATGTTCTCACAGGGTCGTCGAGGCAGAAGACAGCTTTTGATTCAGGCTTGAGCCAAGTATCGTCATCGCAGCCTCTCTCACCGTCGAAAGATGAACAGAATGATTTGCAGCCTGTGACTACACCCGAAAGTGTCTCGGAAGGCATACCCGAGAAGTCGGCATTGACGTCCGAAATATCTCCTCTTGCAGTTTTAGTTGATAAGCGACGGAGGCAAGACGAGAAGGGTGAAGACGATGATGAGCTTGTTAAACTTTCTTTGAAAAGGAAAAAGGGCAGCCAGACGGCCAAAACTCCTGGGAAAGGTTCCATTAACGGTACCTCCGGCAGCAATAAAAAGAACATTTTTGCTAAAGCGACCGGAAAGTTTAACTTTAAATTTGGAACTAGTAAAGACTAGTAATATACACTGTCCCATGCCAGCAGCGCTTGCTCAAAAAGGGTCATTCATTGAGTGGAAATTTGTACAATGATAACTATTTATGGATTTTGGTACTGGGTTGTATGTAATCATAGGATATTTGGCGCACGAATGGTGTATTGTTTTGCTTTATTATTTTTCATGTAGTTTTTCTACATATCATAAATATAGAGCATAATTCAACTATATTCTGATCGGGTCTGTTCATTTCGAGTGCAGGCATTTTTTCAGTCAGAAACAAATGCAATTGCAATCTGACTCACAGTTTTGCCGACTTTTTATTCCATAGCTGATCGCTGTTAAGAACACCTGATTAAGTATTAGTTTCATAACATCACGACGCTAACTACCATTTCAGTACTTACTTTCAGGATAGTGTAAGGCTTGCATCTGTCCAGTGTGCCACGCACCACCATCTACAACCGATATAGACCCAGTAATAAATGACGCTGCCTCTGAAAATAAGAAAACTGGAGAAGTTAGGGAATCGCTTAAAATTCGCGGTATACTGCACAAAAGGGCTCGTCAAACTTACCTGTGGCATCAGCAATATCATTCACTGAACCTAGTCTTTGAAGCGGTACTGCTTTAGTTACTTGTTTTTTTGCGCCAGAAGGTAGTAATCTTGTTAGTCCTTCAGTTTCGTCGATAGGACCTATATTCCAGCTTAGTACTCAGTAGTATACTTATTTATCTGTTTAACGGGGCCACACACCTGGAGCAATACAGTTGAATCGAACACCGAAAGGTCCAAGCTCCACCGCCAAAGCATTAGATAGTGCATCAACGCCGGCTTTTGCAGCGCCCACATGGCTCTGAAATTGAACTCCTAAAATATCAGTCAGTATCTCCATCTTTAAAAAACGCATTTTCAGATTTTACCGTAATAGTGAAGTGTGGCGGATACCATTATCACCGATCCTTTATTGCGAATAAGCTCGGAAGTTGCGGCTTTAACGGTATTGAAACTATCAATTGATTTTTAGATACAGTTTGTTCACTCACGATAGCAGAAAAAAGCCAGGATTAGCCTACCTTCCAAGCAAATCAATATCAATGACAGTCTTGAAAGCATTTGCCGAAAGATGCTTGAAATCAGATATAAAATTTCCCGCGGCGCCACAAATGACGAAATCAATCCTTCCCAGTTCTTTCACGGTCCTATCAACAGCTTCTTGCAAAGACGAGATATCTCTGACATCAGCACTGATACCAATAACCGAGCTTCCGCTTCTTAGCTTCTGGATCTCTGCTGCTGCATTTTCTGTGACCTCTTTTTTGCGCCCGAGAATTGCGGCGTTAGCACCTAAAATAACAAGAGCTTCCGTCTGACGGCGACATATTGTTCCCTGAATACGGAATTAATCAAAATAATCATATCAATGAAAAAGCTGATCACTTACAGCGCCGCCAGTGCAGAATACGACTTTGCCGTCAAATATACCTGGCCTGTAGACAGAGGACGTGTATGCTGGCGCCATTAACATATAATCGCAAAGAAAAGAGAGCGATGTACTAGAACAGTTGTTCTAATAGTATAAGCAAATAATGGTATCAGAGCTAGTTGTCAACAACCGCAGCATAGTCACTTGAAATAACATACACTGAGGGGCAGTGAAAGTCTCGTCTTTACCCCGCTTCCTTGTGCCGAGGCTCTGATTTAGCGATATCGGAACAATTGGCGATCTGATTGATATTCTCAGTTTCTTTCAAAAAATTATATATTTCTTGAGAGTCATGGAATCAATTACTGCTGAATTGCTCAAACCAGCTGTAGAAATCTGCGCAGTAGAAAGACTTGCAGCGGCATATTGAGGCTGAATTGACTGAAATAAAAGTGGTTGTTACATCAGCCCCATAAGTCACGAGTCACAGGTCACAAAAAGGTGCTTTGAATTAAAGACTCCCTTTGAGCTGTAACTTTAAAAAGCGCCACTGCACAAGTCTGGTAAGCTCTGAGCATAGTATCCAGTTGTGTAGCCTAAGAACATAGCTCTTTCACCTTAATACATTTGATTCATTGCTATTTTATGATTTATTGCTACTGGTGATTCTCTATCTTTTAAAAAAAGCTGAGCAGTACAAGTATTAAATAGTGCAATACATAGCACATGTCAGTATATGGAATGATGTGCTCTGATGCAGATTCTAAATCTTCATTATGGGTCAGTAGCAGCAAAATATTAAAAAATTGATGAAAAGTTTCATCTATAGCACAGATTGGAAATTGGCTCATATCGATATTTTGTAAGCCCCCATTGGCATCACCAACAAATTCTGACAACATTCAATTAATATTTAATCATGAAACAAAGGCAATCAAATCATTTGCATCACATACTTTATAGCTAAATGCCTTTTCCTTTTCACATCACAAGTTCATTTATACAAAATGGAAATAATATGCATGCGCAAGGCTAGGCTACTACTGGCCAAACCCCCTCACCAAAAGATAATGATTTCTAAGTTTATCAGTTTATATGCTATTAAATTATGACAGACAATATAACTTATTCCCACTCAAAACAACAAAGAACTAACAAAAAAAAAGAACATTGCGGCATTGTTATGGCTTTAAACTTTAACAGAAGACAACTTCACCAAATGACAGAAATCACTAAACTTCCTCAAAACTGCAATGTATATATATACAACTACCAACAATTCACCACCACATTTTTTAATTCAATATTTATGACAGTTAATATCCCAGACCAATTTCTTGCAAGTGGTGCTTGTCAGTGGGAAAATCAGACACAGCTGAACTGATGGAGCTGTTATCCACATTTCATGCAATTGCTTGCTGAAGGCTTTCTATCAAATTGTTATCACTGTTCTTAATTGCTAAAACATAGAAGGGGCTATGGACTCAATCTATAGTTAGGCATGAATCCTACAGCTACCTTTTTGAACTATGTAATATAATCTTCTGCCATCATTTTTTGACTTTATTCAAGCAAATGCTCTTGCAAATGCTGCTTGTCAGTGGAAGAGTCAGACATAGCAAAGTTGATAGAGTAGTTATCCATGTTAATGAGATTGCTTATTCAGAGTTTAGTGTTAAAGTTGTTAATGTTGACACTGTTATTTTTTTTTTTTTTTTTTTTGATTCTAGAACTCTCCATGAGCCTTGTTTTTGTGTGGTATTTTAAATGCGATACGCTTTTACTTGCTCACTCGATTCCCCAGTAACATCAAAGTAATCAAGTCACTGCTCAATGACACACTTTGCAGTGTTTGCCTTAATAACCTAGCACCTCTAGACCAACTGAAGCATGCCTGTCCTTGCTTATCGTACATATTCTGAATTGCTGAGCGTGACAAGTGCAGGACTGAATAACTTAGTCCACCTACAACTGCAGATAGCATGTAAGTGCTGCTAACTTTGCCTGGAGATTGTAAGCATGTTTCCACACTCCACGTCTGCTAAGTCCGTTGCTGACAAGTGTTTTGTTTCCGTACCCTGGTTCATATGTCTCCTTAATGTCAAACTCAGATGGCACGACACTTTCATCATTTAGTGTACATGTTAGTTATATTGCCAGTCTCATCAACAGTAAAGTTCATAGTGAATGACATGCATTAAAACATTACATCGTAATTGTATTTGTCAATTTCGGCGTCATCTATTGCACTCACGTAGTCACTACCCATGATCGTATTTGACATCGAGATCCGTCAGTTCTGTTGGGTAACTGCATGCTATCATGCCATTGGTGAAATTATAGTCCACCATGTTAGTATCGTTGTGCTGGGAACATCACTTGCTTTTGCCATCAGTGCTAGCATCAATGATACCAACATTAGCTGGTATCTTGCTACTGCACTCATGCATAACTCCGACGTATGCATCTCTAAGATAGCAGGCGATGCCGATAGTGGTGTATCCCACACAAATGTATTTCCAATCCAATCTAAATCACATGTAGTTAAGCTGGTAGAACACCTAGTAGTACCTTACATATGCTTAGAATGGATTGTATGTTAAATAATATGCTATGTAGCCGGTAGAAAACCTAGCCCAATAGCAACACAATAATACTGATGATACCTCTATAATGCTGTTTGAAATATAAAAGAACTGCCACAGCTAGCTTTCTTTTTTCATTTCTAGATACTAGGGAGAGAAGAGGCCTTTATATAGACAAAGAAAAGTCAAGCCAATCCCTGAACAGCCTCGCTAAGCCTCCCTTTGGAACTTTGCTCAGCTTTCTCTAGGGCTTTTCCTGATATTGGAACACAATTTCCAACTAACAAGTCCATCAACCTTGCTATGTCTGACTCTTCCACTGACAAGCAGCATTTGGAAGAGGTTATGAGCCCTGGAGTGATTTCAGACTTTGGCTTGAAGTTGCCAACCCTTAATGCAATGAACTACTTTGAATGGGCCTTTGCCTTGAAGATGGTTCTCATGCAAAAGGGCTTGTGGAGAGTTGTGGGTCAGCAGGAGCTGGATGACTTGGAACTGCAGTCATTGGAGCAGCATTCTGAATTTGAAACTGTCAACAGACAGGCTGTCATTGTGTTGATTACTACTGTTCAGGTCAAAGATTTTTGCTATTTGAAATGTGGTAATGCTAGGAAAGCCTGGGAAAATATCCAGAGTGCATACATGAGTCACAGTGGGAGTAAAGGCTTCCTTGGTTGCAAAGCTTTTGTCTCTCAAGTTGGAGAAGGCAACACCGGCAAGTTTTGAAGCCTTTGAGCGCAAGTTTACAAACTTGATGGATGATGGAGCAGCTGGATCACCTGGATGCCAAAATACATGACATCTATTCCTCTATCTTTCTTAGAGCATTGCCTGATGATCTTGAAGGAACAATTGCTGTCTTGAAACAGCAGAAAACTGAGCTCATTGTGGCAGATGCTGCCAGTGGTGTGACAACATCCCTGACAAGAAAGTTCCAGGAGAATCAAACCAGCACTAGTGGAAGTTACTTGCAGTAAGAAACTCCAGAAAGAAGAAGGTTATCTGATATAACTGCCATGAAGAGGGACACTACAGGAGAGAATGTCCAAAGCTGAAGGAACAGAAGGAACAGAAGGAAAGTAACAGGAAATTTCAGTTCCAGGCTGCAGCAGTAAAGGTCTGTAATGGTCAGCAGCAAGTTAAGAAAGCAAAGGCCGTGGCTAAAAGCTTTTGTGGAGCGCTTGAGGATGTAAGGTAATAAGTTCATTGACAGGGGAGCTACCATATGACATCCAATAGAGCATGTCTCCAGGATTATCGCCCTCTAGATTTAGTCTTGGAGGTTGCTAATGGGCAATACAGGAGAGCAGTGGGCCAAGGCAATGCAGAAGCCAAAGTCATTGACAAAGGAAAGACCTACAAAGTGGTTCTAAAAGATGTGTTGCATGTCCCAGATGCAAAGATGGGACTTGTGTCTACAGGAATGCTGCACAAGGATGCAGGGGTGTGGATAGTTGATGCAGGTTTGAGGTGCTTTGTGAGTGCAAAGGAAGGCCCGAAAATTCAAATTGGAACCAGGTCCAGATATGATGAGTTATGCAAGTTTGCAGGACAATTCTCAGTGGTTCAAATGAACGCAGAGAATACAGTGAATGCAGCCAGTACTATCTGGCACAAGAGGCTGGGGCTTGTTTCTGATCAGGTACTTGAGCAAATGGAGAAGCATAAAGTAGTCAGGGGCTTACATGATCATATCTCAGTATGTAAATGTGACTCTTGTGCAGCTGCAAAGTCACATAGACTACCTTTCAGTGAAAGCACAACTAAGACAACAAGACTTTTAGAGTTGGTGCATAGTGATGTCTGTGGTCCAGTCAATCCTTCTTTTGATGATCACAGATACTTTATGACTATGATTGATGACTATTCAAATTATGTGACAGTATACTATCTGATGAATAAGTCAGATGCAGCAGCAGCCATCAGTACATATATTGCTCAGTCAAGAAGCAAACTTGGGCTGAAGATAGCTATACTGCGCACTGACAATTGGTGGAGAGAATGTCTCCAATAACCTTGAAGAATTCTTGCAGGAGCAAGAGATTGAGCATCAAACAACAGTGCCGGAAACTCCGCAACAAAATGGGGTTGCAGAAAAAATGAATAGGACACTGATAGAGAAGGCATTGAGTATGTTGATTGAAGCAAATATGCAAGAGAAGTTTTGGGCAGAAGCTGTCAACTGTGCAGTGCATATTATCAACAGAATTACAAGCCGAGCTATAGAGAGGAACAAGACACCATATGAGCTTTGATTTGGGAAACAACCTGATGTCTCATATTTCAGGATCTTTGGAAGTACAGCATGGGTTCATCAGCAGAAAACTCATGTGGCCAGCAAATCTTCTCCCAGAGCAGTCAGAAGGGTGATGGTTGAATATGCAAGCAAGAAAAAGGCATATCGGATTTATATTCCATCGCAAGGAGTCATCTTTGCCAGGGATGTTGTCTTTGATGAGAGAGACAACATTGGGGCTTGAATGAATTAAGCCTACAAGACTAGTTCTAAATTCAGAGAGGGCTTCAGTTTCAGTTCAACAGTTAGGAAGCATAATTGGATTTTGGGAAGATCGTCAATTCAGTGATCTATCAACAGAAGATGATAGATCAAGTGGGAGTGAATTTATAGATGATGATGAATCTAGAGCTGAAGATGAATCAGTTGAAGATGAGATGGATAAAGATTCAGAAGTCTCTAATGGAGAATTATCAGAAGAAATCCAAATGAACAAATGAAGATACTATTTGACTTCAATACCTCTGATGAAGAAGAGGAGGAAGAAGTAGCACCAAATGAACGAAGAATAGCACAAAAAGAACAAGATTCAAATAAACAAGTCAAAATCTTCGACTTCAATGCCAATGGTGATGAAGAAATGGACCTGGATAGGAATGTGCATCTGCATGATGAAGATGAAAATGCGAGATTTGTGATAGATAATGCTAAGAAAAGGAGATTGGAGGGAAATAGGATCAACACAGACAGAATGATTATGGACAATGCTGAGTCAGAAGATGAGTTTGCTACAAGTTAAGCTCTGGCATGGTCTGTAAAAACAAATAGTGTGGCAGAAGCCGGCTCAATTGAGCAGGCAAAGTCAAATACTGAATGGATACATTGGAAAAAGGCTTGTGAAGATGAGCTCAAGTCTCTGAAAGAAAACCAAGTATGGAAATGGAGTAAGCTGCCTAGTGGTAGAAAGGCTATCACCTCCAAATGAAAAGAAATATGGCAAGGATGGACAACTCACAAGATACAAAGCATGGATTGTGACTTGAGGATTCACGCAACAGTATGGGACTGATTATGAGGAAACCTTTGCACCAGTGGTCAGATTTGAGTCAATCAGAGTACTCTTGGCACATGCAGCAATCAATGATTATCATATTCACCAGATGGATATAAAGACAGCATTTCTCTATGGTAAGTTGGATGAAGAGATTTACTTGCAGCCTCCACCAGGATGCTATCAGAACAATGGAGAAGTGTGGAGACTCCAGAGAAGTCTGTCTGGGCTAAAGCAGGTGCCAAGGTGCTGGACTGAGCTTTTACATGAATATCTATTGAAGATTGGTTTTCAACAATCAAGTGATGACTATGGGATATACAGAAACAGCAAAGTGAAATTGCTTTTGGCAGTATATGTGGATGATCTAATAATCACAGGAAAGGATCTGAGAGATATCAACAATTTCAAAGAGGATATGAGAAGAAGATTTCAAATGACAGACATGGGAGAAACCAGTTATTTCCTTGGAGTGGAAATAGAGAGAGACAGAGATGAAGGGACACTCACGATTAGCCAGCAGAAATATGCAAAACAAGTGTTGGAAAGTTTTGGAATGCAGAATAGCAATCCAGTATTGACACCTGTGGACTTGAGTGTGACATTATCTAAATGTATGAGCTCAAAAGACAAGGATGAAGAAAATGAAATGAGGAAGATCCCTTATCAGAATGCAGTTGGTAGTTTGAATTATATGGCAATTGGAACTAGACCAGATATTGCAAATGCAGTGGGAGAAATCTCAAGGTTTAATTCAAACTATGGAAAAAAGCATTGGGCAGCAGTTAAGAGAATCATGAGGTACATCAGAGGAACTTTAAGCATGGGTATCACATTCCACAAGGATCAGGGAAGTTTGATTTCAGGGTACTCAGATGCAAATTATGCAACTGATGTTGATGAAAGGAAATCAACCTCTGGAAATGTGGTCATTTTGGGAGGAGGAGCAATTAGCTGGAAATCCAAGAGACAACAAAAATCTGTGGCAGCATCTACAACAGAGGCAGAGTATATGGCTTTGAAACTGGTTTCACAAGAAGCTAAATGGCTGAAAAGACTTTATGAACTCATTAGTGAAGTTCTCCAAGAGCCAATCAAGATTGCAGAAGACAATCAAGGAGCAATCAAGTTGGCCAAAATTCCACAGTTTCAAGAGAGAACCAAGCACATTGATGTCTGTTATCATTTCACCAGAGAAGCAATCAATGATGGAATAATCAGTATTTTTGGATGCAGCACTAAGGATATGGTTGCTGATCTATTCACTAAAGGAATTGCTAGAGATCAATTTGAGAACCTAAGA
The DNA here is from genome assembly GCF_038497685.1 of Kockiozyma suomiensis. Classification (NCBI taxonomy): domain Eukaryota; kingdom Fungi; phylum Ascomycota; class Lipomycetes; order Lipomycetales; family Lipomycetaceae; genus Kockiozyma; species Kockiozyma suomiensis. The sequence goes on from NW_027117664.1 coordinate 1,457,275, forward strand.
TTGAGAATGGGAATGAATTGAGATATATGAACAAGTGGGAGTGTTGAAAATTGTGTTCCAATATCAGGAAAAGTAGTAGAGAAATAGCTGAGGAAACTTCGAGAGGGAAGCTTAGCGAGGCTGTTCAGGGGGAGGTTTAACTTTAATTTTGTCTATATAATGATCCCCCAAGCTTCCCAGTGTCTAGTTATTATATTAATATCAGCATTAACAATCTTAGCACAAAACCCTCAACAAGCGATCTCGTCAACATGGATTAAAACTCTTATCAACTTTGCTTTGTCTGATTCTTCCACTGACAGGCAGCATTTGCTAGAATCCACTAAGTCATCAAGTTTGATTTAACCATCAGTCTACACAATGGTGAAGCTACGGGTGTTGACATATCTGATAATAATTATTTATTTAGCAAATTACACACATGCTGACTCTACTGATAATAAGGCATTAGAGTCAGAGAGAAGCAGAATTAGCAAACGAGAGGAATTTTGTAAATGTTATTGTGCCAAAAAGGCGAGAGATCGTATAATATCAATCGAATATTATGGAGCTTCTGTAGCAGCTTGTCTATTAACTCCATATACATTCTACTATTTGGTAAGGGCTTACGTATCATACCATAACATAAAGTATAGTGAACAATTGAAGTATGCAGAAACAGCCAAGGCTTTCAGCGAAGTACCGGGAGGAGTATGTGCAGCCATAGTGTCATTCCGGGCAGCGAAAGGGATTAATGCTACAGGAGTGGGCAATTCAAAAAAGCCCGACCTGGCTAAATTGCGCTGAAACGAAGATATTGATGATAGTGGAAATGAGTATAGATATAGATCTATTTACATGGATGATCCGAAATTGGGGGTGACATTCTATCAATCATACGACCGGTCCCAAAAAGTCATTATACCTAGCTATAGTAGTCACACAGAACTAGCAACACGATTGGATAATGGGCCAAATGGAATCAAGATCGATTTACATGCATTGGGAGGTACTCCACATCATTATCTAGAAGAATATACAGATCTGTGCTATACAACAGTACAGCACGCTACAGGGTCGTACAGCAGTGATATCTCACTGTCATTCTATGGCATAGGGCAATGGACAGCAAATGATAATTTCGCAGCCACAGTACGCGTTTAGGCTGAAATCCAGGGTTTTAATTGCAACTATGAGAGTTATGTTATTGCTACACTTAGCAACATGTCCGTGACTTGGCATGGCATCGAGCGGGTAAAGAAAATGGTTGTCGAAATTGGAGAAAGTGGTTTCACATTGACATGCAGTGCGGGAAATTGTGTTTCAATCAATGTCTCGGAAGAGGTTTAGGCGCAGCAAGAAGCTCTTGTATTCTTTATTTATTGAGCACGTAGCTCTTCTGCTTTGTAGCAACAAAACAATATTAGCTCAAAATATATAGCCCACTTCTCCAGCATTCTCGCTATATGAGGCGCTACTAAAGTAGAGCATAGATTAGTGTGAACTAAATGAAAATAATTAAATTCAGATCAAACTAATTAAGAGTAACAGAACTTTCTCAGTGAGGCTCGTTCATTTTCTAGGAATATTGCTTTGAACCTCTACTTAGAAGAGTATTGATGATTAGAAAAAATATGAATCATTTATTGCCACTCTTTAATTGTGTTAATTTTTGACATCAGAAAAATCTTGCTCGCTAATAAATAAGTGTCATTTCCAAATAATCTGAATAATCAACTCTCCCTTTCGTTTCCCTCGAAACTAGCACCAAGAAAACTGGACAAGAAGTAAGACCGATGGATCTGCAATCGCCCCATTCATGGTGTATAATCGCAGTAGAGAGTAGCCTAAAAATTTTGTGAGATTGGTAAGATGCACAGTGTGGAAGAAAGGACGCGATGAGGGAAACAATACATACCTTCCTTGAAATTACCTACCCGTGATGCCCACCAAAGAGATGGATCATTTTTCCCAAAGATACCATCATTGTGGTATATCTTGAAACGGACGAACGCCAAATCACTGTTAATATTACATTTTTGACAGTAATCCCAAACAGCAGTGGGTCCTCTTAGAGTCTTCGATCTTCCAATAGTCTCTTTGAGAACATGTGATTTGGATGGAATGCCAATGTCATCTAACCGCTTGTCTTCAACATGAGACTGGATTATTTCAATTTTCACATACGGCTTCAGTTCCGACGGATCTTCAATTGAGCTTGCCGAAGGAATTGGCATATTTTGAACACCAATGACTCTAACATTTAAAGTACCAGTTCTCTTTACTTGCGGCTCTGCATTGGAATGGGTAGTCGGCTTAAGACGTTCTGACGAGCGAAGCATATGAAGAGACTCTTTGAATTTACGTGTCATTTCATGGATGTTGTCGCTGAGACTGGTATCGAGCTGTTCTCCATTGTTCATGACAGAGTCGGGCTTAAGCACATATCCACCAGTACCCTCAAATAAGGCTTGATTTAGCATATTTGCCTTATCAACTTTTTGCCAATTCAATGCCACAATCTGAGTTCCATATGCCCAATAAAGTGGAGGATAAGGATTAGATGAATTGAAGCGATAGCCGTTTGGATAGATTCTCATCAAATATGTAGAATTATGTAGAATCACAGCTCGAGGAGTTAGCTTTTCGTCATCGGGAAGATCTTTCACATCAATGTCTGAAGGTGGCTTATTTTGAAGCTTGGAAAACATGCGTTCTGACACATTGTGGATATGATTGAACTCAAGAGAGACTTCGAAGAGGTCAGATCCGGTAACAAGACTGAACTTAAACTGAATTTAAAAAACATACATTTGTTGAAGAAACTTTCGAAAGGCCGGGGTATAGCATATATACCGAGTGCAGCAAGATGCGGATTCGGAGAGCTATCTGTGATTTTTTCAGCTTGTCCAGATTGCTCAACGGGGCCGCTATTTCTCTCTGAAGAGGCTTTGGAAGCATCGGAGACATCTGATTTAATAGATTCGGCATCCGAGCCATCTTCATCATTGTTTCGAGAGCCACCTTCAGTATCGTCATCCCGTTCAGAAGTAGAGGCAGTCTCAAGAAAAATATAAGTAACAGAGATAACATAGGATCGTAATATAAATGACGCACTTACGATAATTATAATCTTATTCTTCAGCTCCTCGAGAGTAGGAAGAACTTTAAATGGATTTAAGGGGCGGCTAAGAAGCATGTCACCGAATGTCTCGTGCATGATGCGGGCCATTGCACCTTGCTGCTCATAGTCACAATGAGTTTCAAGAGACAAAAGCAGAGGATAGGGTGAGGTCTCGAATGCATTAGCGGCGATGGCTTCGCAAACCTATGACAGAAGCGTCAATCTTCACGAAAACCTTTCTAATCTGAGGTTCTTTACATACAATTTTGAACTCGATTGGCTCGACGAGGGTCCAGCCATGAACGACTTTAGGCTCGCCATTTTTGCCATTCCAGACGTCGATCTCGATACATCGGGCTCCTCTTCGAAGCGCGTTAATGTACCCATCCACCGAAGCGCTCCCAGAGAGCTGATTTTGCGTTAGATAAGTGTTATGCGACGATCTGCAAGTAGTTAGCGATCAATGTAACAGAACAAGATGCTCAATCAGAGGGGGCTATTACGAAATAAAATAGTGGCTGAAGGGATGCGATGTGTCCAGGGGCACGCCTGCTTTCGAGGCCTCTATGAGCTGAGAGAGAAACTCTTCATACGACTATAGGATAAGAGGGAGGTAAGCCAGAGAGCTGAGGGAAGAATGACTGCGGAAACGATACCTTTTGCACGTGCTCCGACTTGTAAAGATCGCGAAGGAAATCGTCAAGCGGGCCAGGCTGGAGGTCAACATCCGGGATGCTTGGCAATGTTTGGGGAGTAGAAACAGCACGTTGGGGAGAGTCGGCCATTGTAGCGTAGGGAATATGAGAAGAGAAGAGGAGGAAGAAAAAAAGAAGCGAATAGACAATCTGTGACAAAGTACAACTAAGGTTGACTGGGTGTGACGCTAGTGTGCGGCTCATTCGGCACCGACAAAGCACATAAGCTCTTTGCATGGTTTCAGGGACTAAGTTTTTCGATTTCGAGAATACGTCACTGCGCCCAATTAGGCAAGAGGCACACTGAGCTATTTGGCAGCATCCACCGTTGGCACCTTAATCGTGGCTTTGCTATCCTTTTTTTTAATGCTGTTCGCTCGCCAGATGAGAAGTCGGTACAACTAAGGATTCTTCTTTAACTACCGATCATACAAGCTAATCGCACCACAATGCGGATCCAGCCCGTAGGCGCCCTGCTTGTGGCAGCCGCCCGAGCCGTCGCCATCGAGATCGACGTCAATAGCTCTGGTAAGTAAAGAAAAATCACCAGCACTAAGAATTTGGTCGTAACTTCTCCCACTTTAGAATCTATCACCCATGCTGCGTTTATATTCTCACACGGCATGATGTCTTATTATAACGGTAACGTCTCCGGCGAGACGCCGGGGTTGTTCGTCTCTCCATACTACTGGTGGGAGGCCGGTGCTGCCTGGGATACTCTGCTCGGATACTGGTTTATCACTGGTGATACGACATACAACGACCAGGTAAAATCATCGCTTCTATTCCAGACGGGCACCTCATACGACTTTGTTCCGGCAAATCAATCGACAACTGAAGGAAACGACGACCAGGCCTTTTGGCTTTTTGCCGCTCTTACCGCGTGCGAACGCAACTTCTCCAATCCGAGCTCTGACCATCCTCAATGGCTTGCTTTGGCACAGAATGCCTTCGACTCAATGGCCTATCGCTGGGATACAGCTCACTGTGGAGGTGGTTTGCGGTGGCAAATTTTCCAATGGAACCACGGCTACACCTACAAAAACACAATATCCAATGCGGGCTTATTCCTGGGTGCTGCTCGTCTTGCTCGCTACACTTCTAACGATTCCTACGTTGAATGGGCCGAGAAAACGTGGGACTGGGTGGTTGGCTTGGGCTATCTAAATGAGACTAACTATTTTGTTTATGATGGTGCAGACATTTCGACAAACTGCACAGAAATCGACTACCTTCAATGGTCTTACAACGCTGCAATCTTTTTAGCAGGATCTGCCTATCTATACAATTATACACAAGAAGAAATATGGTATAATCGGACTTGGAACCTACTTAATAGCATCTACGTTTTTTTCCAGTCTGATACCAGTATTATGTATGAGGTTGCTTGCGAGACCGTCAGTCTCTGTAACACGGATGAGCAATCTTTCAAGGCCTATCTTGCGAGATATATGGGTCTGACGGCCGTTTTAGTTCCTGATACTAATGACATTATCATGAACTATTTAATCAGCACTGTTGCTGGTATTGAGCAATCCTGCGTTGGTGGAACTGACAACGTTACCTGCGGTACAACTTGGTTGAATGAGGGCTGGGATAATACCTGGGGTCTTGGTCAAGAGATGTCGGCTTTGGAAGTGGTTCAAAATCTGCTTATTACTACAGTTGACCCTCCTTACACTGCTTCCTCGGGTGGATCTTCGAACGGTATCTCCAACGATACCGACACCTCGACAACGAGCAAAATCACCACAGCAGATAAAGCCGGAGCCGGAGTTGTTACAAGCGTTGTTCTTTTGGGAATTATTGTAAATTCATGGTGGCTCGTGGCGTAGATGCTAATCAGACTTTTTTTGGGGGCCAAAATCATTATGTCGGTTTTATATATCATGTTAAGCGTTTTTGTGTATTTCTCAGGATTGGGTGCGAGTATTTGATTTTTTAGATATTGAGGTATGATTTTTTGTGTTGGCGCAGGTAAATGAGTCGTCATCCCTAAGCACTATGTAAATAGATATTGTAATTAGATCATGAAAAGTCAATATTAAACCTTAAACATCATTTAGTTCTCCGCATCTCTGAGCATGTGAATATCGCGATCAGCGGTGATGCCCAACTAAAATATGTATTTTTGCATATATAATACTGATCAATCTCTTCAAGTCGCTTATTTCTATTTTCCTTAGATCCTGCATCATTCTGAAAGATGCAGTCTCCTCACGGTATCAAAGCAAAGGCGCGCCCAGAAAAATCAAAAAAACCTCTTGTACGTGGCATCAGTAATAACATTACGAAACTGACTAAGCTAATGTTTCTACTAACAGACATCGCATATCTTGTTTCCCGAAATTTCAAAGAGATTCAAAGAAAATCCGTCCGAAACGGCCTCATTGCACGGACTCTTTATATTTTCAATTCTAAGAGACAGCGCGATTGTTGATGAATGGTCGATCTTGTTTCCAGGCGGCGGCACACTGCCCGAAGTTCATCATCAAGCGATCCCAACAGGATTTGCAGAAAAAAGCAAGGGCCGACTATCGACTGTCGTGATTGAACTCGATGACCGCGATCTTGTTAAGTATATCACCGGAGGACTCACTGGGCTAAAGGGCGTGACTACTGGTCGTATCAGGATTGCGGGTGATATTGATCTGGCGCTGAGGCTTGAAGATGCGTTTGTGAAAACGGGCGGAGTTCAACAGACTCTTTCTTACCTCAGAGCTCGACGAGGCAAATTATAAAGTGTAGAATCAAATTGTTTGTAATTTTTTCAATAAAAGGTTTCTATATGATGTTAAAAATAAACAGCGATAGGCATCATGACATTTGCGCTACATATTCTATTCTTTAACATAGAGATCAACATATTCGTCAACATCCAGGTCCAGCACATCTTTGCCGGATTTGTCTAAAATGGCCAGAACCTGAGAGTTTTCAAATCTGCCACGAAGGTGCCGCTCAAACTTGTCAAGCAATACAGGCGTTCCTTCCTCGCGTCGCAGACGATGTCCGATTGGGTAGTGAACCTCTTCCTCGAGCACAGAGCCATCTGTAAGTTTAATTTTTAAAGCATTACCAATGAAGCGCTTAGTGGGATCATGGTAGTCGGCAGTAAACGTCTCGTCTTCAGAGCAAGTCATTTTAGCCCTGAGATTGTCAATTGCAGGATCAGCAGCGACTGAGTCAGAGTAGTCGTCAGCCGTGAGACGGCCATAAATGAGGGGGACGGCGACCATATACTGGATGCAATGATCGCGGTCGGCATAGTTGTAGAGAGGACCGCTCTTGTTAATAATGCGGTTACCGGATTCCTGTGTCCGGATTTCGACAGAAGCAATGTCCTTGTAGGATTTGCCCTTTGCTATAATTTTTCCATGCAACGTCAGGGCAGCTTCGACTGCAGTTTGCGCGTGGAATTCTGCTGGAAACGAGATTTTGAAAAGGACGTTTTCCATCACATAAGATCCATACGGACGCTGGAATTTGAAAGGATGACCGTCAAAAAGAACATCGTAAAATCCCCAAGTAGGTGCAGTGAGCACTGACGGCAGACCAGATTCGCCTTTCTGAACCATCAAAACAAGATTTACAGCTCGCGATCCAGCATCTCCGGCAGCCCAAGACTTGCGAGACCCAGTATTGGGCGCATGACGGTAGGTACGAAGAGACTGGCCATCAACCCAAGCCTGTGATATGGCATCGACAGTCTGGTCGCGCGAAAGCCCAATTAGCTCTGAGACGACAGCGGCTGTGGCTACCTTGACAAGAACTACATGATCCAGGCCAACAGCATTAAAGGAGTTCTTAATTGCAAGGTTCCCTTGAATCTCATGCGCTTTGATCATTGCCTCGAGAACATCTTTGATCTTAAACTGACGGGCAAAGGGAACAGTTGCCAAGCCGTTGTGTTTGTAAGAGCGCGAAAGCCAATCCGTGACAGCCAATATACCACCGAGATTGTCAGATGGGTGACCCCACTCAGCTGCAAGCCAGCAGTCGTTGTAATCGAGCCAACGAATAGCTGATCCAATTGCGAACGCGCCTCGAACGGGATCAAGCTGGTGCGGAGTGCCAGGTACGCGGGTACCAGCGGGAACGACGGTTCCGGGAACGACTGGTCCAATTAGACGCGAACAGGCGTCATATTTGAGAGCTTCGAGACCGCAACCAAGGGTGTCTAGTAGACAGAGCCGAGCTGTTTCGATTGCAACAGGAGAGTCGATTTTGTAGGAGTGAACGTAATCTGCAATGTCCTGGAGGACTCTATCAGGCTCCGGACGGACATTGTCAGTCATAATGGAGCGGGAAGGGCTGGCAGTAGACATGTATGGGGTGAAGACACGAGAGGCAGTGATCGGCTTGGAGAAGGTAGTACGGATAAGGCGCGCTGCAGTAAGCATGGTCAACGGAGAAGGAGTAGATCGGCAGCGTAAGCTGATACGGGGATGTATCAGTGATGAGAAGAAGGTAGATCAGAGGGCATCTATTTACAAAGCGAAGGAGCCATGGTCGGCCCGGCGGAGGTCGGCCCGGCGGAGGTCCGCCCGTGACCCCGCAACACTGACAAAAGGAGTAAACTTAAGAAATAGAAGTACAAGCCTGAACTGAACCAAGCAAGTCGTAAATTGTCGCTTAGTAAGTCATTCGTCACTTGCTTGGCGCAAGAAGCGAGCCGCACATGTCAGTGGATATCTTTCCTTTCTGTGTAGATACTGCTCATCTACTCCCTTTCTTTTCCAGCTTCACCATGAACAGAGGCCCTATAATTCTTACTATTGAGGAGGCAGAATATCTTCTGGACCAGCTTGTATGTGCTTTGATGATCTTCTCTTCACTTTCCTTCGTCGCCCTTGCTGACCTACCTTCTTTCCTCGCAGCCTCCTCCTGGCGACAACCCGCTCGCAAACAAGCTCCGCGAAAATCTCCTCGCTTTCCTCAAAGAGGTTCGTAAGGGCGCGGAGGGCACATCCAAATAATAACTATATGCATAGATATATAGACGCGAATCTTAAAGTTATATTATCATTTTGTTATACCACCGCTACTAAATGACCGTACCTATGCGCTCTAAAAACTATGCTCAGTTGAGTCGTGACCGACGCTGCTCGTGCTCGCACTTCCGCCCTGCACATTTTGCAAAATCCCGTCAATATAATTTGCCCCTGACCACTTCTGATGCGTCAGCACATCGCATTTGAGCTCCTTCTCCCGACGCTGGATCAACTCTACATATGCCTTCATACCGTCCGTCCGGAAACGTCGCGAGAGCTCACAAGTTACCGCTGCACCACTGTGGAGACCCGCCAAAGAAATCAGCTGAAGCACAAACCCACTCTTAGCTAATTCCCATACAAAATCCTTCAAATCCACATCTGAGAACCCGTGTGCACTCCAGTTGAATGACGGACTAAGGTTATAAACTAGCCACTTCCCAGGATATTGAGCATGCACAGCGGCCGCTAGCTCGCGCGCCTGCTTCACATTCGGACCCTTGGTTTCAATCCACAGCATATCGGCATAAGGAGCGTATGCGAGTGCGCGTTTCAATGCAGGATTAAGACCATCGCGAACGTGGTAATGACCTTCGCGTGTGCGCGGTGCATCCCAGTCGAAAAAGATATCGTGGCCGACGTATTTGTTTGCTACCGCACGGGCATCAAAATTCGACAGGCCTTTTGCTTCGGCTTTGTAGGCTTCAATTTGATCCGACTTGCCCATTTTTCTCAGACTCTCGCTTACCGCTACCATTTCGCATCCGGTTAGTCGGTTCCATGAAAGAGTAACTGGATACCAGCAAGAAAAATAGAATACACACCTTCGTCAAATGTAGATAACGTTGCGCCTGCCATCCACTCGCTCTCAAGAGTAGTCAATTCAGAAGATGAAATGCCACTCTGCTCAGCCTCGGCGAGGACCTGTGCTAGCGGCTTGACTCGTTCAGTTACTCCAAGAATGAATTCATGGTCGCTCGGGTCGACTGAAGACGACAAAAGTTTTGCCGATTCAGCATCTGTACGAGCAATGATAAGGTTACGAGATCCCATAATGTCCCACTGCATGCGCGTAGCAATCAGGCGGGCGATATGAGTCGATGGAGGCACGACAACCTTGCCGGCAAGATGCCCACATTTCTTTCCACCGTGCAACTGATCTTCCATGTGAATCGCCGCGGCACCACTCTCTGCAAATAATTTTGCAAGTTTCATGACGGCTGAAAGTCCGCCGTGTCCTGTGTCAGCATCAGCAATGATAGGGCGCAGATAATCTATGCGACCCGTGCCGCTGCTCACCCGAGCTGCACGGTCCTCGGTGGACAGAGATAGCCACTCGTCCCAGGCACGACGGTCGTGAAGCTGCTGAGCTCTGAAAAGGCGGTCGACCTGGTTAGGTACAGTGTCATACGGATAGTCTCCGAGATCAGGCGATACCTCGTTCGTAGTCGTAAGTACGGACGAGCATGCCCAACCAGACACGTAAAGGACCTCCTGATTTTCGGCCATCTGTGTCATTTGTACAGGGTCAATAGCGCCCATTGTGTGCACCGGAAGTTTCTGTTTGGCACGTTCCGAGAAGAGAGCAAAGAGCTTGTCCGCCTGGACGGAGGAAGGGTAGGGTGCCGGCAGACCTAATGTGCCGCGCTTGACGACGACATCGCGGGCCGAGTACGGGCGCAAAATGCCGCTGTAGCGGGCAGAAGCCCAGTCGGCTTCAAGTAGAGCAGTCTGCTGCTCGATAAATGCATCTTCTTGGGCAAGAGTTGGCGGCGGGAAGCGCGAAAGGGTCGAGAACATGGCCAAGCCGGGGAAGCGGTGCGCTCGCTGTGCGGCGTGGATGAGAGAGAAAGAGGAAGGCATTCAGCGACAAAGGAAAGAATAATGAATTTGGATGTTTTGCATTCCACAGTGTATCTGGATAAGATAATGCGTCTTCCGGTATCTTTGATGACACTTGCATATCTACAAATATCTACGCCATTAACTTGCTTGATATTTATAGGCGGTCGCAGTACTAGATCGAACCCACGTCCGAACCGCACGTGCGGGGTCGGTTCCAACCAGCTAAAAATGAGCTGAGCCTGATCCGCGTCCTCCGCTGGCGTCGATATGGCCATGAAAAGCAGTATGTTTACTTTCCTGATAGTCCTCATCGCCTTCGGTCCTTCTAACCTGATCTGCAGACTTCTCCTTTGCACATCTCGACTCTCTCCAGCGCTTCTCTGTCTCATCGCCCTTACGCGTCATCGCTCACATCGACCTAGACGCGTTCTACGTTCGTACTTCTTTTCATCCTTTCTGGCGACTTTCCTGTTCAACTGCGCTAATTACATTCTTTAGGCTCAATGTGAAACAGTCCGACTTGGCCTAGATCCAGAAACTCCGCTTGCTTGCCAACAGTGGCAGGGTCTCATCGCTGTCAATTAGTCTGACTCCTTGTTCTTTTTTGGATTGTGGCCTAACTCTCTTTCTAACATTACCTTTCTAGCGCTGCTCGTAAGTATGGTATCAAGCGTCATGAAGATATAGCGGAGGCCAAAAAGAAGTGTCCCGATCTGGTCTGTGCTCATGTAGCTACCTGGAAGCAAGGTGACAGCGAGTATAAATACCATGACCATCCGGACGTTGCAACTCACAAAGTCTCGCTTGATCCCTATCGACATCAAAGCGAGAGTATTTTTAAGATTCTGTATGAATTTTGCGATAGAGTCGAGTATGCAGGAATCGATGAAGGCTTTCTTGACCTCTCGAAAATGCTCTATTATGGCGTTCTCGAGACTTATCCAAAGCTGCAAGGTCTTATCGAACTTAAGCGTGAGAACGATCAGCTATCAGACCTCATGCCGCTACCTAACCTTAAAGCTAGAGATCTTAGCTGGCAGGGCAACTTGCTTCCTTTACAAGACGAACCGGAAGATCGAGAGGCTCGAGATGGAGATCGGCCGGTAGACTGGGATGAAGTTTGTATGATGCATGCTAGCCGAACAATTCACGAAATTCGATCCAAAGTTCTGCAAACATTAAAATTCACTTGCTCAGCTGGTATATCTACTAACAAAGTTCTTGCAAAGCTATGCAGTGGCTACGAAAAACCCAACAAACAGACTGTCCTACGCGTGGGTGCCGTCTCTAGATTTTTGGCGCCGCTCAATTTTGCAAAGTTTCGGGGACTGGGCGGCAAACTCGGTGATTCGATTTCTCAACATTTTAATGTTCCTGCGGAAGCTTCCGTTCCGTTTTTACTCGAGATCTCGAAAGCTGAACTTGTTCGGGTTTTAGGCGACGAAACGGGAAGCTGGTTATATGATATACTTCGCGGGCGGGACTTTGCAGAAGTCAAAATAGCTCGACCAGAAAGCAAATCGATGATGTCGGCTAAAAACTTTCGGCCTTCTATTCATTCCACTGAAGAAGCAGTTCCCTGGCTTCACACTTTTGTGGCCGATATCGCGAGCCGGATAGTCGAATTTGCAAATACTGCTACAGATTCTGGCGGTGTGCGCTTACCCAAGACCCTAGTGATTCACAGCAGACATGCAAAACAAGTTTCTCACTCTCGGCAGCTACCTCTACCACCTTGCACATTAGCTACTTTATCAGAGACGCTGCTTACTACCGCTTTAACTCTTTACAAGCATATTGAAAAGGAAAAGGAAAAATCCATGTACCCGATGTTACATTTGAGTTTAGGTGTCAGTGGCTTTGATTCATCTGTCGCTAAAAATCAGGCGATAGACAGTTTTTTGATTAGAGGTAGCGGTCCAGAGAAACTATCACGGCAGCGAACGACTACGAATGACAAGGAAAGTCCATCAAAAAAGAAAGGGATTGCCGCGTTTCTAGGGTCATCTGATCGGAATTCATCTGAACCGCCACCCGATACGCCTCAAAGTGTTGAGAGCACTTTCATTTGCGAAGTTTGTCACACCATTGTGAGTATTGCAGATGTGGAAGAACATCACGATTGGCATTATGCGCAGAATTTAATGCGCCAGATGCAGGAAGAGGACGATAATACGAATGTGAAGGGGCAAGCCAGTAAACGCAAGGCTACTAGTAGCGGGGGCCAACAGAAGAAGAGCGCAAAAGTCGAGAAAGGGCAGCAGAAGCTGTTCAATTCTGGCTAATTCCACTGTAATATAATGTATAATTTTATCATAATGATGATGATGTTTTGAACATTTGTAATATAGTAGTTCTGCTGAAAGTTGTGTGGGACGCGCCGCATCCTCGGCTGACTATCTCTGAGGCGGGGAGCACACCAGACTTTTAACAATAATCTCTGGTTTTTCGAACAAAAAGCTTTATTCTCCTCTCTACAATTAGCAATTCTCCGGAAAGGGTTTGCTTCAAAAATTGATGAAACTGCAGAAACAGTTTCATTGTATTCCAGTACTTTGTTGAGACTATTGTCGTTCAGTTTAATTGCCGCTGTCTGTGACTTCCTTCACTTTGCTCCCAACGCGTGTCCTGTACAGATCTCGATCGTCGCAGCTATTTATCAAGTCCTGAAATACAGTCTACTATTTCATTTGCCCATTCCCGTTCCTAATCAACAATTATGCAATCGGATTGATCAGTTCGGAATATAGTATTGAACTCGCGCTTGCCATATCTGCAGATCTTAGTGTATAATCTGTAGAAGAATCAGTGCCCCACTATGTCGACTAAGGTCACAAGCGTCGACGCGGTAGCTTCTGCGGATGGAATGACACAACGCAAAAGACTTCGGGATTTGTCGTATTCAGATCTTTCTGCAAAGTTGAAATCTACAGAAAAAGACTCCTCAACAGATCAGGACCAACCACATTTCAGCCATATATATCCAATTCATTCCGTTAGTAAAGGAAGTATACTTTCGCGCGAATCCACAACACCTACTCCAAGCTTTGTGGGATTCAAAAATTTAGCTATGATTGTTCTAGGTATGTATTACTATATGCGAGGAGATAAGTTTGCATTAGCTAATAGATGAGCAGTTATTAGCAATTTGCGACTAATAATTGAAAACTACTCCAAGGTAATACCCTTTCTTTTTTTCTATTTTTTAGCTAACACGACTGTAGTATGGCGTACTTATTAGTATCCGACATCTCGGCATCTCTAAATCAGACTTGGCGTGGGGTATAATGCTGACTGCATCCATTCCTCTCCATCTTTTTGTTGCACTGGTTATTGAACGGCTCGTAGCTATTCCGACTGTGAATTACGTTTCACATCTCAAAGCAAGGCAGAAAGATGCAAATGACAGGAGATCATCTGTTTCATTATCTTCTAGAGCAAATATATCGAATAGTATTGCTATGCTGAGACCAAAGCCTAAATACATGTGGCGATTAATTGTACTATTGCACTCAGTTAATGCACTAGCTTGTCTTTGGTTCACAACTGTCATGGTATATACGCGTTTAGAGAATCCGTTGATTGGAACTGCTTGTGAATTGCACGCTGGTCAGTTATATTTCTAATTTTACTAAAGTTAGCGAAAAACTAACGTTTAAAATAGTCATTGTGTGTTTGAAAGTTGCCTCTTACGCCTTGACGAACCGTGACCTTCGTGAATCATTGTTGATATCTGCTAAGAACATTCCCGAAATTTATAAATCTGCAAAGTATCCTGATAATCTCAGCATAGGGAACTTAACTTATTTCTGGTGGGCGCCAACTCTTGTTTACCAACCAGTCTATCCTCGTTCTCCATCATTAAGACCAATATTTTTTGCAAAGCGAGTCATCGAATTGGTATCGTGCTTGCTTCTGGTGTTGTTCCTATCAGCTCAATATGCAGTTCCTACACTTGAGAACAGCCTGGCGCATATTCATAATCTTCAATTGGTTGGTATATTGGAGCGCCTGTTTAAGCTCGCATCTATCAGTATGGCTATTTGGCTTATTGGATTTTTTTGCGTATTCCAGTCAGGCCTGAATGCTCTGGCTGAAGTTATGCGATTCGGTGACCGCGAGTTTTACGACGATTGGTGGAACTCACAATCAGTCGGTGATTATTGGCGGCTGTGGAATAAGCCAGTCACAAATTACTTTCGGCGGCATGTTTATATTCCGCTAGTAAGACGAGGGTGGAAGCCTGCTACTGCTAGTGTTATGGTCTTCTTTGTCAGTGCGGTTCTCCACGAAATGATTGTTGGCGTACCGACTCATAATATCAATGGGTATGAAATCATTTTTATGATTAAACTTGAATTTTGCTAACGCTTGAATCTAGAGTGGCTTTCGTTTTGATGCTGCTTCAAATCCCATTAATCCAGGTTACTGCGCCGTTGGAAAAGATCCGCCGTCCCTGGGCAGGCATGCTCGGAAATTGCATTTTTTGGCTTAGTTTCTTTATTGGTCAGCCGTCAGCCGTTTTAATCTACTATTTCACTTGGAGTGTGGATCATGGGAGAGTAGTTGGTGATGAAAAGTTCATGTATGATTGATTGAAATATGGAACGAGTTTGTGTTGCTCATACGATTTTTTTCTGATGAGGTTTTTGCGATTTATTACTGTGTGTTGGCGCTCGGGAGCTTACATTTGTATGGGAAGTTTGCAGTTATACGTAGCATGAGAAATTTTTCGCGAGCTGAGACTTGGCTATCGTGCATGAATCGATTATGTAGAATTTTCGTGATATATCAAGAGCGGTGGTTATATTCTAAAAACCCTAACCAGTTGCACAATATAAGTATAACTTTTCCATAGCCTTTGTTCGGCACTCGCAGCCACCACAATGTCAAACTTCAATAGTAAATTTCCCGAACCAAGCAAAAATGCTCCAGGAACTGCGGCACCTCTCGCCTTTAAACCGCGACAAGTCGCGAGGCCCGCAACATCAACTTACTCGGCTGCGCCGGTGATCTCACGTCCGCCGACTACGATCTCGAGTCCTCCTATTGCTTCTCCTAGACCAACTGCTGCTACTGCTGCTACTGCCTCTAGATCAGGCTTCCAGAAGTCATTTGCAACTATAGGCGCTACATCACGCAATGCAGGAACGGGATTTGGTAGCTCACGACCTTTTAGCGCTGCTGCTTCACCGGCGACAACACTGGGAAGTCCTACAGTCGGAAAGCCACAAAATGTTGCCGATCAAGCCAACATCGCGCAGCAACAGATGGCTTATATTCCTGAGCATATGAAAAAAGCCTCCCTAGGGTCTTCAACATCTGCAGTTGGTGGGGTAAGCAGTGGGGTTTCTCATGTGCAGTCTAAACAGCTCTATGAGGTGGGAGCAGACGGCAAACGAATAACAGTCATTCGTGAGGGTGGCGGCCGAAAATGGGAGGATCCTACACTTCTGGAGTGGGATCCATCACATTTTAGGCTATTTGTAGGAAATTTGGGCGGCGATGTCGCCGATGACGCAATGCTGAAAGCATTTCAAAAGTACCCTTCAGTATCTAAAGCGAAAGTTATTCGCGAGAAATCCTCAGGAAAGACGAAAGGATACGGGTTTGTTGCATTCAAGGATCCAGACGATTATTTTCGGGCATTTAAAGAGATGAACGGCAAGTATATTGGTTCTCATCCTATTTTGCTTCGGAAAGCAAATACGGAAATCAAGTCGAAGACCGTGAAAGGAAATAAGCCGTACGAAAAAGCAACGGACCAGATTCTAAAAGCGTCATTACAGAGCTCTATGATTCGGAAAAAGAAACGATGAATAAGGTATGCTATTAAGTTTCTAATAGAACTCGAGAAAGCAAATATTAAACTATGATGATTTCGAAAGAATCCGTATGAGCCAACTGGCAAACAGTTATCAGGTAGCTTTTATGAATTGTTCAAATATTTTCATTCTATTCACTCAGGATTCTTTCTTCATGTGATAGGCTTGTGGATGAGGGCCAAAATTACGCGATTACTCAGAGTTTATTGCGATCCCGATTCAAGAAAAGACATGCTAGCAGCTGCTAACTTTTGATCTTTTTAGACGCGATATATTCAACTATCAGTTTTACAATTAATATTAGGCGGTGTGTCTAAGTATATAGTTTTGACATATGCTGTAAATTCTAGACGATTGTAAAAATTTAAAAGATATTCTTCGATAGTCAAAACTCCCTTGATATATAAATGTATATGTAGTTTAGATTCCCTCAGTTAAATAGTCATACACGTCCCCTACCACGCCGATACCTGTCTGTAGCGTAATCGAATTCATGGCAAACTGTCTCGCTACCTTCTGTTGACACAAGAATGGAGATATGTGAAAGAGAAAAAATCAGCCAGAAGAAGCGGGTCATCGGCATAGATCAACACCCTTCAAAGCTCCCTTTATGTAGTCAGAATCTGCGATTTCTGACACAGTTGCCCTGGTTTCTCGCCGCTGTAAGCATTTCTCGACAACCTCTTTTGCACTCTTCCAGTTCTCTCCATCTTCGGTAGTAGCAGTAGATGTACTAGCCGATGTGCCGATAGATGTGCTTGATTGGTATTCCTCTCCATTCAATGAGGACTCTCGCAGCAATCTCACCCAACCCCATTCGATTCTGGCTATACGGTGCTTGACACGACTTCTGGCGCTGCTCCGACGATTCCCGCTGCTGCCGCCAGGCGTGATAATTGAGCCGTCAGGAGAAACGGTAGCAGGTGGTCCATCAAATGGAAATCTGCCTTCAACCAAAGCATACAATAAAACTCCCAAAGCCCAAGCATCAGTTTGACGGCCGTCGTATGGTTGTCCCATGATGAGCTCTGGTGGGGCGTAGTCTTCAGAACCGCAGCGGGTTGTTAACATTGGCTTCTCTGGATCAATATGCCGTGACAGTCCAAAGTCTGTGAGCGTCGTGAGAGATTTATTTTTGGTTATCGAGTCTATCACAGTATCTTGAGGCACATTGAGTAGCACGTTTTCAAGTTTGAGATCACGGTGCACGATGTTATGAGTGTGGAGATAAAGTACGGCTGAGACAACCTCAGCAAATAGTCTGCGGACAACCGAGGGACGGAGAATCTTATTCCGATCCGGAGAAGTGGCAAGGTCGAATAGGTCGCCGCCGAGACAGTAGGGCAAGACAATGAGGGCGCGAGCCTGGTCGAGGTTGAAGGCGACGAGATGGATGAGACAGGGGTGGTCAAGATCCTACATCAGATCAGTGAGTAATCAGAGTCATCAACACAGAATCAAAAAGCTTACTTTTAAAATGTCAACTTCGCGCTTAAGAGAGCTCTCGATGCGCTCTCGAGATACGCCCCCGGCGCCAGCGAGCTCTACAATCTTGACTGCGACGAGCTCCTTGCCGGAAAAGTCTTCGGACTCATCGTCATCATCAGAAGAGAGAGAGGGAAAAATAAGGGCTGCAAGAACAACGCGAGAAAATGACCCCTTGCCGAGCAGACGGACTTCTTTCCACTTGAGCTTCCTAAGGGAACGGTGCTCGTAGGCCTCGAATAGCTCAAGAGTCGGATCGCGGACGGAGAGTGCACGGGTGAGCTCGCGATGGAGGGGGTCTGGAAGTGACTGAGTGAGTTCGCCGTATGGCTTTCGCGTAGAAGGTACTGAAGATGATGGCTGGGGTAGGGGAGGGGGCCCGAGACGGTGAGACGATGGAGTGCGAGGAGGGCCGACGATGGGTGAGGGCAGCGGAGTGAGGTCGCGGTAAAAAGTCGGGGATTCAATAGAGCGGGCTCTGACTCGTCCTTGTGCGGATGGCGGAGATGTCTGCACGCTGAGCACGGGAGGGCGCGCGTCTGGCGTCGACATTTATCTGTCTTCGGAGACAAGTGCTGCTGGTCTCAAATAGTCAAACAATGGATGCCCAAACTGGATCCATAGCCTCAGCCGCACCGCAGTACAGGATTGGGGTAACCGTTTCCGGCAAAAGGTCAATAGCTTCTCGAATAGAATTCATTTTCATTACGCAAGCTCGTTTGGAAATATGTTATATATTTACACTATATTCAGACCAATGTTACGCATCCAGAGTCACATCCATGCCTTCGGTATTCTCTATATACCGGATTCGCATAATTTCAAACACAAACAGGCCTACGCTGCTCGACGGTACCGCGCTCAGCGTGTGCCGCACAAAACCCCGATAAAGCCATCGCGGCCACGACGTTCTTCCACCACCATTTCGCTCTTTCATATGTCTCGCCTCAGCAAACGTGAGTCGATAGGATGTCAAGTATATTCGCGCAAGCTCGCGCCCGCTGACGCGTCGTGCATCCCCTGCCGCCCCTGCGCCCTGCGCCTGCTCATACAACGTACTGAAATCGAACGTTTCAAGTCTCGTCAAATGAATATCCTGCAGTCGATTTAGAGGATACTGCACACCTTGTAGTGCAATCGTTGCAGCTGCTCCGGCACCAAGTACCGTGGCCGGGTATATAGCTGCAGATGGCTTGTCACGAATGCTCTCGACTGTCTGTTCCGAGCTTACCGTAGCACCTCTCTTTGCATCCGCATACCTCGGTACCGGTGCACCGCCGCCCTCAACGATTTGTTTGTAGCTCCACTGCTTGAATGCCTCAAATGTAGAGAAAAACATTGCGAAGCTTGCAGACTCTTTAACTAGAGATAGAGAAAACCCTGCCATAACTCCGCGAAGCCCAATAGATTGCAATTTCTGGAAACTATAGCGCCACAGTGACATATGCTGTTTCTCTAGCTGTCCATCTCCTGGAGTCAGCAACTCAGAAACTGAAAACCTGTGAAATATGGCGTCTATTGGGGCGGCAGCTAAAGACTGCATACAACCAGCAAAGCCTCCGGCCAAAAAAGTCTGTCTGAATTCGAGTCTATCTGGATCTTTGTTCTCTTCTCGACGGAATACAGGCAAGGCTGCAAGATACGATGTATAGAGCACGACGCCAACCAACGAGTTTGCAAGTAAGGGCGGCAGAACTAATAGCAAATCAGTATAGGCTCGAGTATAGGACGAATAATATTGCTGTATCACCTTGATCTCTGAAGAATCTAATTCCATACTCACTCCAAGCATGTTTCAAAAGAGCAAATGACGAATGCGTCTTAAAGCTATATGGCAAACTTGATGCTATTGCGGGATTCACAGCTCGAGGAACAAGTAGATAGTCAACCCGGGTAGGTCGAAATAGTTTCACAGGCACTCGAGCATATAGCGCTACAAGCTGCGACAAAAATGCCCGAGTACCGGCAGTCGCGGCTCCGACGTATTGATTTGGATTGTTACTTTTCTTTGGAGAACTGGTCGAGTCTGTGAGATTGTCGGATGATGACGCCGTCTTGCTAATAAGGTCAGTGGTAGCCTGCGCTGTGACGTTCATTGATGTCTTTTTAACTCATATCCTCGCAGCGCCACTGCCAATTTTATAAAGTGAGCGGATATATAATACTGGTCCCAGAAGAAGACGCTGTTGCTGCTCGCGATTCTGAGTTTTTAAGTTGTAAGTAAATTTATTCTCGTGGATCTGATAGTGCACGCGGTTGGGAGTTCTGAGACAGTCTCAATATCCATTCTTGAACCGACTTACTGTGCAACTCGTAGCTATACAGATTGCATTCATACTTGCAATCTATCTAACCACGTTATCGTCGAGACAGTACGGAAAAGACGGATGCAACCATCACTTGTCTAATTTCTCAAGCTTTGCGAAAGCACACAACCCGTAACACTAACACTGGAAAGAAAACATTGAACACAGGCTTTACTTTTCTCCGCATCTCGTCGTTGAGTCTTTGAAATCAGTAATTTTCGCTCAAATGTTCTTTAGGCTTGCGTGTACCTGCGATGCTGCTACCAAAGGCAATAACAGCAGCTGCAGATATGTGGCAGTTTATTTAGATTCTTCCCGGAAGCATCAACCGCTTTGTTGCACAAATATCAGCAAGACGGTACCTCTATGTAGTATATCAGCGACCGCCTTTCCTATCTAGAATACTGCCGCTTTGTCTTGGCAGTACAGCAGTTTAGGTCTCCTTACATTGTCATTGTGCTAGTTTCCGCTCTTCTATCTATCCCTATAAAGCAAGTGACTGGTTATTATAATTCCTGTGTGAATGTGTACTTATGGAACACATGCGATACGATACATGCTTTAGACTAAGAGTAGTCAAGTTATATAATTCAAGACATGTATATGCTTCTCAATTGATCTATAACCCTGAACATGCATCAAACAGGACTATGACAGCTGATCAAAAAGAGCTTTTTACCGAAATTTGGAAATACCAAGGGGCAAAGAATTACATCAAGGTAGTAACATAGCGGTAAGAGAGGAATATTTGGGTGATAGCCTAGTCCGTGGAGAGGTGATGCATTATGAGCGTGTTGCTTGTGCGAGCCAGTCTTCACGCGTCAGTCTGTGAATTACGCAAGTAAACAATGTCTTCCCGCCTCTGTTTTACTCATATAGGTGAATATCTTTTGCATTTTTATTGAATTGACGCGTTTTCTACGCGTTTCTGGGTAGTATTTGACCGACCTAGCCCAGACCCCTAATTCTTTGAATGCTGTGACCAAAGAGCCGAGAATATGAGAAGATTGGCCTGTCGCTGTCGCATGCCGGCGAGCATAGGCAAAGCAGGGATAACCGGAGACGGTGGAAGAAGATCGGTATGCAATTGCTGTATCCTCGATGCTGCTGTATAGTATATGATTTGATCCGACTTGGCTAGGGTGGGAAAGATCGATGATGTGAAGAATAATGGAGATTGGGCTTGAGTTTGAACTTGACTTGGATGATAACGAAGATGATGAAAGTGAAAATTAGAGGCAGTTCAATAAATGTATTGTTGATATTTTTCCGTAACTAGTAATAACTGAAGCTGCAACCAGATTTGCTCGATTCACGGGCATGACTTTGACAGCATTTTTCTTTTTTACAACTTGAATAATAGTTAATTGACATTTTATTTACTCGAGATATAGGATGTTTGACCAATTGAATTGACTCATAATATGTATTGAGTAAATAAATTTAAACAAATGCCAAGTATTTTTAATGCATATGCCGGCTTGACGCCAAAGCTGATACGAGATACGAAACAGCCGAACATTAAGACAAAAGAAAAGAAAGACAATCCCAGCGCCAACGATAAAATAGAGATGTATATAAACATGCAAGAGCCCAAGCTACCAAGCTAAAATCACAAAATGAAACAAAATGAAATAAAAAGCAACAATAGAATGCACAAGAAAAAATCTATCGAACGTGACGATAGTTTAATTTTTCCAAATCACCTTCCTTCATGTCGGCAGCACTGGGAGAGCCAACGAGAGCTGTTATATCGTCTTCCTGCCCACTACTGCGAGTAACATCACTCGAAACTGCATTTGACGATTCGCCATTCTCTAACTCGTTTGCTTTTTCTTCCAGCTCTTTTTGCCTTTGCTTTTCCTCTGCTTCCAGTCTCACTTCTTCTTCTTCGTCTGCCACCCATCTTCTAAACACTGATACAGACAAAGATGAAAAACACAGCTGTTCTATTTGATACAGAATGATCGGAATCTGCATCATTTGCTTCGTCTGGTCAGATATACTTGCATTGCTATTGTACAATGCATTAATCAAGGGGACTCCAAGCGCAGGAGTCTTGGCCGGTACAACATAACAGATCGCGATGGTGTCCCGCTTGTTGAAGCGGAAAAAACCAACGCAAGCGTCAAGATATTTATTTTTGAAGCGTAATTTGTGCGAGCCACGAGTGACGAGAAGAGTGGCGAATAAGAATAGCCAATATAATCCCATATTTTGCATCAGCACGAGAGCTGTTGTCTGAGGTGTAGACTCGGCGAAAGCACCGGTGTGAAAACAGGAAGAGAAAGTGCTCCACATGATCAAAATCAAAAAGACTGACGAGAACTTGTTAATTTTGAATTTCAATGCGAACCAGTTTACTTGTTTCTCAAAGAAAAAGCGAATGACCTGTCCCACAAAGAGAGGAACAAAAACGGTGAGGCCGAGTTGCTTGAAAACTGAGCGATAAAGAGAATTGTAACCTCCGCTGCCACTTTCAGGCCTCAGTTCACCCCATTTGTCGTCTGAGGTCATATACATGCTGATTAGGGCGGGTGACAGAACGGGGGAAAGTAGATTGGCTGCACTAGAAGTTAGACACAAATTCACTTTAACAACATTTTATACCTTGAGATATATACCGATCGTGACTTCAACAAGAGTAGCAGCATGGTTTCCATGAGCGTTTCGAGTGAAAACAACGTTAGAACCAATAGTTGTGGGGGTACAACCGAGGAGAATGAAGCCACCAATAACAGCCAGGTTAATATGCGGATCGTCTGCTTTTAAGGCTGCGTATGCAAAAACGAAAAACAGGCAGCTGGTAAATAAATAGGACATAACCTGTGCTACAATATGAATCCTATATAACGCCGCAGACTTCAGAAAAACTTTGGTGTTCATAGTTAAGCCTGAGATGAAGAAAATAAGAGCTGGACAGACATAGACGACGGAGTACTGCGCGGCTATCCAGCCACCTTTCCGACCTAGGTTAGGTACAAGATATGCTATGAGAATTGCAATACCGAGAAATATGAGGAACCATTGGTCGATTGCCATGTTTAGATAATCGCGCCATGTCATTTTCTTCCAGGCAGCCCAAAAAGATGCCGCGAATGCTTTTAACTTGACAAACATATCTGTAGTGTAGAATTTGCCTAGAGCAACCAACAAGGATAACTAATAGCGTCTATGGTGGCAAATCTATTGACAATTTCGTGTTAGAACTCTACTTTTCGGAGAGAGAAAGATGGACATACGTAGGGAAAGGCAGCTTTCTCGTGGAAATAGTACCTACCGGAGATAACGAGTACGGACGACGAGGGCAACAAAGAGAAGCTGCTGCCTACTCGCAAAACCGACAGCTAGATAGACTAAGAGATAAAATGTCAATCTGAGGCAAAGAAAATGCCTAGAAAGCTAGAGAAGGAGGAGAAAAGTAGAGGTCGAACGAGAAAGAGAAAGACGTCGGCCCGCGAAAACTCGTCGCGCGCCCGCCGGATACCCGCTGATGATACCCTAGCCCTTTTATTTGCGGCGTCCTAGTTGTTCCTAGTCTTGATATGCTGTAGAAGAAGCACGACTGTATAGTTTTGATTGTGTTTTATCAAATTTCGATACATTAGTATAAAGTGCAGCACAAACAGAAAAGTAACTAATCAAATACTGAAAAGGCGATGAAGTGCTAAACTTTACGACGAAGAAAACTTCAGCTTTAAATGTGAACGCTATCATCAGTTACGAAATATATCTGCTACAAAGATGTGCGGCTCATCTGCGCTCACATGGGGTTAGGTCAAGAGTTTTTTCAGGAATAAATGCAATTTTAAGACATGGTTACTACAACAAATATTGACATCAACAATCAGAATGTGAGAATAGTATCTTACAGAAGCCTCAAGCTTCCCCGTCCTTCGTGTGCTGCTATTACACAATGCACAGAGGCCTCGGTACTGTTCCAGACTCCTGCCTTTTACCGACTCGATGCCAGCCCATTCTCCGCTCGAAATTCGAGGGCTTCAGGGCCAGCAAAATATCTTTCTACCAGCGCTCCGTTAGGACATTTTCTCGAATTTGGGGCAACTAAGTAGCCTCGAAGAAAAATCCTGCAATCCAAAGACTGCATCGCTGGTGGCATGTAGAATTCGTCACAAGAAACATGCACTTAGTGCAGTTATAGTCAAGTCATATCAATTAAAAACTCCAAAGCAATTCACTTATGCACAGTGCAAATGACTGCCTAAATTTTCACCAATTCTCATTGCGTCTCTTATCCTTTTCTTCAATACAAATGCAATCTCCGCTCACCTAGTTTCAGTAATATAGTTACATAATCAATACAGCATGGGGACTCTTAGTCCGTTTGCTTTTATAAAGTCATATAATGGTCAAACAGTGCAGAAATACTCTCTCCGTAATGATTGCGACGCATACACTCAGCTAGGATAGGCGAGATATCAATCACAACCAATTTACTGTGACTGTTTCTTCGGGCTGAGGGAATTGGGAACGTGTTTGTCACAACAATATAATCAATACATCGAGATTTTTCCATTTCCTCGAGAGTATCGTCGCCAAATACTCCATGTGTCGCAATCACGTAGACGCTCTTTGCGCCACAGTTTTTCCGGCAGTGCTCGGCAGCGGCGATGAACGAGCCAGGTCGATCAATCATATCATCTATAATTATAGCCGTTCGATCCTTTACGTCACCAACAAGAGTAATCATTTTTTCGGCGTCCATTTGTTCGAAGTTATCCTCGTCGTCCGATTCAGTCGCGTCAATGGTTCCACCAAGTGCCAGATCTGTTTGCGAAGCCAAAGAATAAACCGACGATTGCATGGGGTCGTTCTCAACCTGAGATCCCTCTGTAGATGCATCAATCGGGGCCTCATAATCGTCGTCGACTACATGTCCTTGGACAACTCTTGCCGATCTAATTTCAGACATCGACATATGGTCTTCTTCCTCATTCTCCGCTTCTTCAACTATCGTAGGCGACGCCCGTGAAATCGGAAACACATTCTTCCTTCGGCGGTCCGTATGGATCATCGCAAAGTCAATCTTAAGAGCATCTGCAAGAGCAGTCACTCTCTTGGTTCCACCAGGATTCTTCGATACAACCACGGCATCTCTCCAGTCTGGAACATTATGACGAATCCAACGAGCCAAAGTTGGACCTGCATGTAGGTTATCCACAGGCTTTGTAAAAAAACCTTGCATTTGAGCGGCATGGAGATCCATAGTAATGACATGGTCAGCGCCAGCCATAGTGAGCAAGTTCGCAATCACTATAACTTTGTTAGCTCCAATACTTTTCCAGTTCATTTGCAAAAAAAAAAAAAAAAAGACTCACTCCGAGCAGTAATAGCTCCTCTATGTTTCTTCATTTTGCTCTGTTTAGAGTAAGGAAAATATGGCACCACAGCTGCATAACATATGAGTACGTGCGACTTAGTATTTAACAGCATAAACGTACCAGTAATCTTATTAGCAGACCCACCTCGGCAGGCTGCAATCATGATCAAAAGTTCCATGATATGATCGTTTATTCTTTGTTATCAAGAATTAGTCCCAATTCACAAACAGCCTGGTCCCAGAACGCAGTACCTACCTTGAAGATCCACTCTGGACAATGTAAACATCTTCGTCTCGAATGGACTCGCCTAAAAGGCCATATGTAAGCAAGTGCACATATAATGCTTCTGCTAAAATAGCTTTCAATCAAACGCACCCATAGACACCGAAGTTTCGCCGTTGGCGAATTTTTGCAGAGTGCATTTTCCTTCCTGTATTCCTAGTCTCTCACAGATCAGCTTGCCCAGCTCCGGATGCGACGAGCCAACGAAGATCTTTGACTTGCGCATTTCACTCTGGGTGAGAGTAAACTCTACACGTTTCTTTCAATATCGCAAAGAGAAAAGTGGAAAACGGGGGAGAGGTGCAGCGAAGAACCTGGTCAGATTCGCTGTTAAGAAATTGGGATTTTCCTACGAAATTTTTAGATTTTGGGCACGTGAACTTTAAAACCTTCAAAAAAAGTAGGTCTTTTTAAGCTCAGCATAAGTGCCACAGAAAAAGCGAATTACTCCATAAAGTAGGTTTGGCTGTTTTGGAAACTCTCCAGCCATCGAACACGCCTTGTTTATTTTATCCCCATCGTTGCTGCTTCTCCTGATCTGGCAACTCCAAATCGATGTAAGTCTCTTCTTCTTCTCTTTCTTGGATCAACAGCTCATTAATTTCTCTTCATTTTAGGGCTACTCGTTCTCCTTCTCCAACACCATCGCGTTCGCCCTCGCCGGCCAGATCGCAGTCGAACTCGCGTGGAAGATCATTGTCTCCTCGCTCACCCTCAGACGCGGAAGCATCTCGACCAAATAAACAGTCCTCACTCTCTCCGGTGGCTCGTTCTCCAACCCGTTCTTGCTCTCGTAGCCTTTCCACGTCGTCTTCTCGTTCACTGTCTCGCTCGCGCTCTCTGAGTTATGTTTCTCGTTCACGCTCGCGTTCACGCTCGCATTCCTACAGTCCTCGCAGTCGAAGTCGTAGTTATGATTCACGGAGTCGGAGCAGAAGTCGGAGCCCGCCTTATCGCGGAAGTCGCGGATCGTCAGATCTGATGCCAAAAAGAGTATGCTTGACATTTTTGATGCTTAGATCAAATATCCTGTTTCAAATGCAAAACTAAAGCTAATCGTTGATGTGTAGATTTGTATCGAGAGACTGTCACAAGTTGTAAATGAAGGTCATTTACGCGAAATTTTCTCTGCATATGGCCAAATTGTAAATATGTCGTTACCACGAGGAGGCCCTAGAGGTAATGTTGCATAGCTGCTTGAAGTTAGCAGATAGTATTAGTGCTAAAAAGATGTATTAGGTCACCGCGGAATTTGCTATATATCGTTTGAGACAGAAGATGAGGCGGATCGAGCAATTGCACATATGGATGGCGGCATGATCGACGGTGTTCAAATCGACGTTGCACACTCTACCCGTCCGCGTCGTAATTTCGACGGAGGTCGAGGCGGACGTTTCCGAGGAGGCAAACGCGGTGGATGGAGTGCAAATAGCCGAGTCGATAGCTATGTACCTGGTCGATTGAGTGGGCAAGGTCCAGGCAGAAGATGGTCGCGTAGTCCACCATCTCGTGACCGAAATGGCAATGGCAGATATAGAAGCCGAAGCCCTAGGCGAGGTTTGAGATAGGTGTGCTGTACTCATAGGTGTGAACGATGCGAATGTTATTTTTATGTCACCGAGAAAGCGAGTATTATAAAATATTATAAAATTTTATATACTGATTCGTAATCGGATGTATCAATAGAAAAAATTGTCTGTTCAACTATTTACAATTATAGATGCATTTTCATATTTACATTTAAACCGATCATAAACTGCTTAACATATCTAACAAATATATACAAATCATTTCCATAGTCTATGCGACTCCAAAAACTCACACAATGTATGTTACTTTCGCCAATTCTGGTGCCTCATCAGTTCCATTCTTTGAAGGGTTCGCAAACGCCAATTGTTCAATCATGTGGGCAGAAACAGGACGACATAAAAATTTAATCTCAGTGGGATCGCAAATCTGTATCAAAGCTGAAGCGCTAAGGACATATATTCTTGATAATCCAGCGAAATGAAGTCCATTTGCTTGTAACACTCCTGAAATTATGAAATCGGGAACATTGCTACTGTCGTTGGTCTCTTTTAGGAACATCGTCTGCGGATCAAGAACAGCAAAGTCGGACACTGTTTCGGCATTATTTGGCTCTGCAAAAGCATCGATTACTGACGCTGTTCGTCCAAGTTCTTTGATTAATGCAATCAATTTTGTTTTTGATGCCGAATCTGGAACAAGGACTAGGCTCTTTTTGATATCGCTTTCTTCCTGCTCTGCTAACATAGTCTTAACATGACGTAGCGTAATAGACGCTGAAATCTCATCAAATAATTTAGAATAAGGTTTCCAACCGCTTTTGCTGTCTAAAATCTTGGACATGCTTGTCTTTTCAACGACATTCATATATTTTGTTTTGACATTTGGAGCAGCCGGTGTGTGTTTATTGAGTCCAGGGGCGCCATATGATTTTACAGAAGCTCCCTTCATCCATCCTGAATTCATAACGTTTTTGTACACTGCATCACCTATGGATACAGCCGACGATAAAACCACATTTACCAGCGGTAAGTCAAGTGAATAAACACGAAGAGCTTCTTTTCGTAATTTCGTAATGTAATCCATTGCCAGATTGATTCGTCTCTTGCTGTGAGCACTGCGTTTCCGTTTCGATGCGTTCATTTTGATGACATTCAACTTGAGCTGTCTATCAACCTCATCCACAACAACTGTTCTCACAAATGAAATATTCAGTAGTGGCCGTTCTTCTTCTGAAGAAAGCATTTCCAAGATCTTTGCAGGAGTTGCGATTAGGATATTCGGAGTAGGAAATTCCCGCAAGAGGTCCATTTGAAACTTATTAATCTCGTCGCCGGCTCTAAATATAAATTGTGCAACCTGTGCAGGATCAACTGGTGCATTTCCTTGTCGCAGAGATGAGACAATGAGATCCATATACTGAAATCCTAGCTCAACGGTGGGGACAAGGATTAATGAAGTAACACTAGGTATCGGCGTTTTGTACCGATGCTGTGAAAGAACGTGAAGAACTGTCGCAAATGATTTACCGGTTCCCGGAGGAGAAACACCAATGAACGAGCAATCTTTTTGTAGAGCTTGTAATAGTGCGAACTGGACATTTGTGGGGGTACTAATTCCTGAATATTTCAGTCTCAGACTTTTGAGAACAGCCGGTCGGATGTCAAAATCCTATAACCAGATTAGCAAGGTTAAAAATTTTGGTGGAAGACCATAAAAAAATCACGGACCTCAAATCGTGCGTTGTGGTTCACAGTCGGATTTGCTACATGCTCTGATCCTGACTCTTTTTGGAATTCTGGGGCGCGCACGCTCCTAGATTGAAGATTTTCAGATACTTTTTCGGGTGATTCTTTATAGTGCTTGCGGGCGTCTCCTCGATAGTCGACATTACTCTCTGGCTGAGAGCCCTGATTGTTCGAGGACATAGAGCTGTAAATGGGCTTCAAAGAGCCTAAGTCAAAAGACATCAGGCTCGGTCCGGAGGTTCTATGTTCTGGCACTCCATCTTCCGAATCCTTCACTTCTTTATTCTGTGAATTGATCGCCCTATTATTGGAAGCCTCCATTTCATCGGTCTGTCCAAGCGAAGTCGAATACGCTGAACGCAAATAAATACCTCTGCTAGTCGCTGTATCCGCAAGAAGCGCATTCTGTCTCCTGGCAAAAGCCCAAAATATCAAAGACGTTGTTCGGGATGATACAGATGAGTTCATGACGGTTGTGTGTTGCCGTTGGCCCCCCTCTATATCATTCAAAGCTCTTTCGGGTCTGGAAAATTTCAATAACCGTTTTGGTGAAGCACTTGGGAGTTTGTAAAATAAGGTTTGAATATAGCCATGTCCAGTCATATTTGTCAGGGTAACTCTTTGTCTCGCACATTGAACGACAAGCGGGAGCATTCAGTTTCGATGACGCGATAAGGGAGAAGCTATGGCCACTGGCCAGCTTACGGCTATTTTTCGTTTTCTAGTGATTCTTTCAAGCATGTGAATGCTCATGACTACTTTTTTTTCCTGAGGTATATGAGCGGCAATATATATATATATATTGTTACGACCAACAATCTGCGTGTGCTGTATTTGTCAGAATCCTGACCGTCGGGTAGAAAATATTACAGCATGTCAACAACCTCAACAATCTCAAATACAGGTGCCGAGGCCTTACCTGCAACTGAGCCAATAGATCCGAAAGTAGACGTCTTACAGCTGCCAGGTATGTTGACCCTTACAGTGCGAGCGACAAAAATGGCATATTAAGCAAGAACTAAACATGGATGCAGCGGAACTTCGGCGCCAGTTCTATCGAGACTTGCAAAGTCTGACACAGTACGTGGACAGAGACTTGCGGCAACGCATTACATCTGTGCATGCAAATGCAAAGCACATCTCGACGCAGACAAAAGAAATAAGAGTACGGACTGGTGCTCTTGCCCAAGATACTACAAAGTGGGAGGAACTTGCAGACAAGGCAACTCAGGCACTAAAGGTATTCCAATATTACAGCAGGCGGTCTACTGAACTAATTACTAATGTGATTTGTGTAGGAAGCTGGTGATGTTCAGAATTGGGCTGAAATTCTGGAAGTAGAGATTAGCGCCTTAGAAGAGACAATGCGTATCGTATACGGAGAGGACAGGGAAGAGGAAGATGAAAATAAGGAAACTGATAATAAGCCTTAATAATGCCATATTCTATCTGACAAATGCGATCGCTTCGAACAATGGCACGTTCGGGATATTTGGAGATACCCCGAGCTTTGTTGTGTGATGAGTCGAGTAAGCATTTCTGTATATTGCATACTCAGTTTGCGCTTCGGCAAGACTCGGCTCCGTGAAATGGTATAGAATTATACCTGCGAGGCATCTTGACTAGAAGATTTTCAGACTTATAATTCTGGTCTGAATGCACTCTGCTGATCTGATAAAGATGCCATATATTGGTTGAGCTATATGATGCTGAAGCAATGGTATTAGTCGATTGTATGACGCCCGTCTTTCATTCTTCTTTCATTCTGCGTGTCAGACTTATTCAACTTATTTGGCGGATTGTCTGGATCTATTGAGCTCCACAGGCATATTTTGAAGTTCAGCGGGCTTTGCAGTGAAAGGCAAAAAACCTGTTAGTATATTAGTTTGTAATGATATATATTGTCTTCCATCAAACCTTTCCGACCATAGTCTGCCTATATCGTGAAGCCTTCTTGTTGCCAGGCGGTTATGCGTGTAGTCGATATGGACGAGAGATACCCTGAGATCAACTATCGCTATATGAGTGTCCTGTTTTTTTATAGACTCCAGCATAGTTTATGAGCTAGTCTAATGAAGTCGATATGGATTTCCTTTGCTGTGATCCGTCTGACCTGAAACAGAGGTGACGTTGTGTACCACTTACGCTCCTATACTTTTATACCACATAGGCTCCAAGTGTTGAGAATATAACTAAATAAACACTTCTTCGCAGTCGGTAGAAAGAGAAATGCTGCAAAACATCTCATTATGATAGAAACACAATGAGAAAAGAGAATATTTGAGTGATAGCCAGTCCGTGGACAGGTGATGCATCATGAGCGTGTTGCTTGTGCGAGTCAGTCTTCACGCGTCAGTCTGTGAATTACGCAAGTAAACAAAGTCTCCCCGCCTCTGTTTTACTCATATAGGTGAATATCTTTTGCATTTTTATTGAATTGACGCGTTTTCTACGCGTTTCTGGGTAGTATCTGACCGACCTAGCCCAGCAAAACAAGAACGTCGCGAATCGAACACAGATATGCCGACGACGAATCGAAGTGGGAATAAGAGCGACAATCCTGATACTTGCATTCAACGTGCTCTGGTTTACTGTGACCCGTTTGCATATATAAAGTCTCCCTCACTCCCGCTCTTTCCTCTCTCGCCAACCTCTGACGCTCCTCTCAAATTCCCCTGCTACGGGCTCACTATCGGCTCTCAGTGAGGCTATCAGTGACGACCCTCCTCAAGCATGATACCTCTGTTGAAGAGTTGGATATATGTATGCAAACATCTAAGAACTATTCAGTTGATGGTCCAGTTGGTTTCAGCTATGCCGTATCGTGATCCGCCATGGTTAGTTGTATATGCAGCGACTATGGGACGAATCATACGTAAAAATGCTAGAGAGACCCTTTTCCTATCTCCATCCTGCAAATCTTGAAGTTGATATGGGCTGGATCATGGGTCGGCTTAGCTTGGCCATATCGGCTTAATTCTCCTTATCTGTGCTGCTCACTTCTTTTCCTACTTTACTTCATTGATTACCTCACTAATTCCCGGTAGCGCTTGACGCTGTATTTCTGTTGTTCTGTTCACTCTGTGACTGGTACCCCTGATTCTTTGAATGCTGTGACCAAAGAGCCGAGAATATGAGAAGATTGGCCTGTCGCTGTCGCATGCCGGCGAGCATAGGCAAAGCAGGGATAACCGGAGACGGTGGAAGAAGATCGGTATGCAATTGCTGTATCCTCGATGCTGCTGTATAGTATATGATTTGATCCGACTTGGCTAGGGTGGGAAAGATCGATGATGTGAAGAATAATGGAGATTGGGCTTGAGTTTGAACTTGACTTGGATGATAACGAAGATGATGAAAGTGAAAATTAGAGGCAGTTCAATAAATGTATTGTTGATATTTTTCCGTAACTAGTAATAACTGAAGCTGCAACCAGATTTGCTCGATTCACGTGCAGGTGAAGCATCTTGAAAAGCAAGCCGCACGCTAAAAAAAAAATCTCGACTCGCACGTCATCTTTTGGCCACGGCATAAGGTCAGTTAGTCTTGAATTAGATAAGAGCTGATCTGAGGACTGAAGCAACAAAAATACGCAAACTGTTTATTAATGAGCGACAAAAAGAAAATATTTTGGGCGGTGACGGTGTTGGCAGCCACCTCTGCGTTTTCGGTACTCTGCACGCTCACGGTACAAGCCTACGACCGCGAGCGCAAGCTGAAGCAACTTAAGGAAGCCGCAGCTTTGTTTGATGATCCGACTCCGCAGCCTTTATCACGGACTGTATCATGTAGTCAGACGAAAAAGAAGAGGAAACTGATAAGGCTGAATGAATTTGGAGTACCTGCTGGACACACTGAGCTTGAAGATATTCCCGAGAAACATGCAGATGAGGAAGAAGAGTATGACGAGGACATCATCAACGAGCAACTAGCCAGGAACCGGGTATTTTTTGGGGAAGAAGGACTGAGGAAGATTCGCGAGTCATTTGTAGTTGTTATAGGATGTGGTGGTGTCGGAAGTTGGGCGGCGACTATGCTTGTTCGGTCAGGTGTTGGACGGATAAGAATAGTTGACTTTGACCAGGTTACGCTATCTAGCTTGAATAGGCATGCTAGTGCTACGCTTGAGGACGTTGGAACACCAAAAGTCGAGAGCTTGAAGAAATACTTGGCGAAAATTGCCCCGTGGGTAAAAGTTGAGGCGGTAGTTGATTTATGGACAAAGGATACTGCTTCGGAGCTACTGTCTGGAGCGCCGGCGATGGTAGTCGATGCGATTGATAATATCGATACAAAAGTTGATCTACTGGAGTTTTGCTATAGGCAAGGATTGCCGGTAATTTCAGCAATGGGCGCAGGCTGCAAAGCAGATCCGACGCGTGTACAAATCGACGATATCTCGGGTTCGGCAGAGGATCCTCTTGCGCGAGCTACGCGACGAAGACTACGAATTCGTGGAATCGTAACTGGAATTACAGTTGTCTATTCTTCCGAAAAGCCCGGACCAGAAAAGGCATCTTTGCTACCTCTTGACGAGGTAACGTTCAAGCAAGGAAAAGTCGAAGAATTAGGCGTCTTGCAGGATTTCCGCGCGAGAATCTTACCGGTTCTAGGTACCATGCCTGGTATTTTCGGGTTGACTCTCGCGACGCATATACTTACTCGGATCGGAGAATACCCTGTTGGCGAGTATATTGCCACCAAAAACCGCGTCAAGACTTATGATACACTCTTGCATCATTTATCAGGACAACGGACGCGAGTAGAAGGTGTTCAGGTGGTGCCATTTGATATAGACGATATCGGGTACATGGTCGAAGAAGTATTCCGTGGTCGATCGGTGATTTCGCGCGAGACTGGTGCAGGTCGGATTGCGTTGTCTAAATGGCGGGCTGGAGGAGGGTGGAATATGCAGAATGTAGTACTGATGACACGCGAGGAGATGAAGAAGCATGAGACGAGGGTGTTGAAGGGCGGAGAGAATGTCGAGGACGTGTATCCTGCTTCGGTTTTAGAGCTTGTAGAGAGGCGGTTTGCAGAAGAGAGGAGTTATGCAAAATATAGAGAGTGATTACTGCATAAAGATTGGTTACTTGTTGTCTACGTTTAGGTGGAAAGAGCAGTCGTCTATAGCATATTTATTCAGAAGTCGAGCACCGCTCTACAATCGTGTCGTTACACTTTTTTCAATCGACTAAATTTTTTCGGCTTCTATCGCTATAATCTTCTTTACAAATATGGATATTACCGCCTATTCACAGCGGTAAACCCACCACCAAAGGAGACATCCTCCATTTCTTCATCTTCGTCTTCGTCTTGCACACCGGCGGCGTCGTCGGTCTGTGACACAAGCGGTGCATCCTCATTGTCGTTTTCATCTTCGTCCTGTATGGCATCCATAGAAGTTCGAGCTATTGCTGCATCGTCTGGCACCGGCGTAGCTGAACTCGCCGGATTGATATTAGAACCGGCAGCCGCAGCAGAAGGGGTCACAGGCGGAAGTAAACTTCCAGGGGCAACGTAGGCCTCCATTTCTCGATTATAGCGAGCCTTTTCTGTGTCGTAGAGCTCGTAATACGGTTTTCGGCCTTCGTCGCCCAAGTCACGCCATGCCTCTGCCATTGCCTTTGTGAGATCAAAATTGTCGCCATGAAGCGAGATCCCCTGAGCACGCACACGTTCTTTTTCGTGGTCGCAGAAGATGATGTATGCGTTTTGCGGACGCTTGGGAGCGTTGGGGTCTTTGGGTGGCTGCTGCCTTTTCTTTGCGGATGAGGTAGTTGCTGGGGTTGACGATGCTGCAGAGGTGGATTGAGCGGAGGATGAGGAGGCAGCAGGTGCAAAATTCGGAAGAGAGATTGAGGTAGGAGCAGACAAGTACGGAGAATGGCGGGGATGCTTTGCGGGCGTATCTCTGCCAGTAGGAGAGAGAGAGCCGTCGGAGTCGCGATGGCGGTGCTTATGTATACGAGGGGGCTGTAAAGAGAAGACAATGTGAGCAACAATGATCAAACGACCAGACCGGAAATGGGGTAAGTGTACCGAAGGAGGAGGAGAAGGGGTGCCATCCGAGTCGTCAGCTTTGAGAAAAGTTCGTTCTTCAAGCTTCTCAAGGAGGAGAGCGCGCTCAAGTCGCATGCGCTGCACAGCCCGCTTGGAGCGGGCGAGGCGGAGCGCGAGAACGTCGTTCTGGCTTTCGATCTCGGTGATGCGGCGCTTGAGGTCCTTGCATTTCTGCTTGTACTTGATCTCTGGCAGCGGGTGTTAGCAGGAAGACTACAAAAGAGAAGAAGGATGAAGATGCATACCCTCTGATTGGGGTATGGATGGGGCCGCCGCGAGACCCGGTTTGGCGACCTAAACGGCGAAGAGAAGGGTTAGCGGGGGGTTACATGGACTTGCAGGAGACGCAGACGAGAAGAGGTTTGTACTTTTGACATTGAGAGGGGAGCCGGCTGTCCGGCGCGTGCAGAAGAGATAAGATGAGGGGAGTGGTGCGGGAGGCGGATGACGAAGCGACGAGGCGGAGGAGAGACGGAAGACTCTGAGCAGCTCCAGTGCTGGCCTGCGTCCGGCCACTCACTCTTCTTTCCCGCGACGCCGCGGGCCCAGCGACCCAAGCTCGGTCGGCGTGCTACACTGTACTCAGTACAAGGCCCGTGCTTACATTGTGTACAAGACCCGCTATGGTTACATTTCCGCCAGAGCAACAGAAGCAGGGAGATGCGGAGAATACGGAGACTTGCAGGTCTGTAGCAAGCAGAGGTACACAAGCTAAGGATACGGACAACAATATAAAAGAACGCTTCGTGCAATATATGCTATGTATAGGGTGTGTGCCATTTATACTACGTACGCTGAATACAGTACACGGTGTACAGTATACTGTATATGCGCCATTCTTAATTATAGCTCATCATACGTGGGCTTCAAACACTGTTCCAACATTCCTCGTATCAAAGCATAAAACAAATTCTTCACGATATGGTAATTTACGCATGCACTTTTACAATCAACTTGCGTGAACAGTTTATTATCAGAAAGACCTACATTCTCCGCACAGCACTCCACAGCACCCTCCTCATCCACAATCATAGTCCTAAAAGGACGAAATCAAAAATTTTAAAGCCCAGACTACCCGAAGATAGTTGGCAGTCGCGGAATGTCCGCGCTGTGCAATGCAGACTCCACGACCGGCCATCGAGAATTCGTGAGCTCCGATGACGCTTTCAGGTAAGTATGAAAAAAGAAAAAGAAAAGGAATCAAAAGGTCGGCGGCCGCCCGCCGCTTTATACCGCCTACCGTGGAACCCTACACTCCTTGCATCTTAGGGCTTGTCACTCGTGATTATATAATCTATGTGTAAGAGAGCAGATATAGGCTTCGCGAATACGGGCCGCATTCCTCAGATAAGAGCAGCCGCATGTACCAAATGTGTTGCATTTATGCCCTATAAATAGCAGTAGCGCGGCATTAGTCTCGTTATCTGAGCGCGCAGCGCACACGAAAAACACGAGCTTGCCGGTGCTCGTACTTCGCCTCCTCTTCGCAGCGACTCCACCTTCTCTCTATCCTCTCCTCCTCCGCCTCCCCTTCTTCCCTAACTCCTCCTTTTGCAATGTTCGATAAGAACACCGCCAGATACGTCTCCCTTGTGGCCGACTTCTGGGTCTGTACGTCGTCCCCTGCCCCTGTCTTCCTCGCACTTCTCGCCCTGTCGATAGTCGCATTCCTTCTTCCTCCCTCCTACTAATCTCGGTCTTTCTTGCAGCCCTTGGCTCGGGTACCCACTATGTCTACTCTGCCTACGGTCCTCAGCTCGCTGAGCGTCTTGGTTTCTCAGCCACCCAGTCCTCCGTCATCGCTACCCTTGGCTCCGTCGGTGTATACTTGTGTGTCATACCATCACATCATCCTACTCCGTCTCATCGATCGTACTGACCCGTTATTTTTGTTTGCCTTTAGTGTTGCTCCTGCCGCAGGTGTTGTTATCGACCGCAAGCCGCCCCATATTCCTATCCTTATCGGTGCCTGCATGATCCTTTTTGGCTACATGATGATGCGCTTCGCCTACACCTCCGAGCTGCGGTCAGTCACCTTCGTCGGTGTCTTTATGATTATCGCCAGTGCCGGAAACACTTTCGCCTACCACGCCTGCGTCAAGTGTGCTGCTATCAATTTCCCTCACAAGCGGGGAACCGCGACTTCTATTCCTGTCGCCGGATACGGTCTTTCAGCTCTTTTCTTCTCGCAGATCGGCAATGCAGCCTTTCCCGGTGATACCGGTCGCTTCATGCTGATGCTCCCCTTGCTCTCATCCGGTCTCGTTTTCCTTGGTCTGCCTTTTGTTCGCAACGTCACGCTCGACAAGATCGCTGACTCTGAAGTCGCCGTCATTCCTGATGACGTCGCCGATGTTGAGACCGATGCTCTCATTCGCCATACGCGTACCCGCGACTCCTCTGTCAATGAGAAGAAGTCGTACGCCGCCATTTCGGAGTTTGAGCAGGAGAGCTCGCAGTCAACCGTCACCGACGAGGAATCCTCTATGGTCGATGAGATTGTTTACTCGCCTGACGAGCCTGATGAGATTGATATTCACGGATGGGAGCTTCTTCGTGACTTCCGCTTCTGGACTCACTTTTCCATCTTTGGTCTCATGTCTGGCTGTGGTCTCATGTACATTCTTTCTGATGGCTACGTTCTCCGCGCTCTCTTCACTTACCGTAATCCGTATATCTCCCCCGCTGACCTGCTCAAGAACCAGGCCATCCAGGTCTCGCTCGTGTCGACTTTCTCCTTTGTTGGTCGTATTATCGCCGGTTATACCGCCGATAGACTCGTTACCCGAGGATACCAGCGCATGTGGGTTATCTTTGTCGGTACCCTTGCCTTTGTTCTTGCGCAGATTGGTGGTCTCACCATCACCTCCTCGCGTTTCATGTGGTTCACGTCGATCTTCAACGGTATGGGATACGGTGCTCTCTTTGGCTCGTACGCGTCCATTATGTCTGAGGTCTTTGGTATCAAGCGTTTCTCTGAGAACTATGGCTTCCTCACCATTTCTACCGTCATTGGCTCTGATATCTTTGCCTTTGCCTTTGGTGCGATCTACGACGGCAACAGCTACTTCATCCCTGAAGATGCTCTCGAGCACTACCCCGAGTACTCTGGCAACTTCACCTCTGACTCTCCTTACTATGACATGGCTACTCCTTACCAGTACTACGATGAGTTCACCAACACTACCGTTCGTCGCTTCGGCTCTCAGGTCGGTCAGGTCTGCGACCTCGGTGTTGACTGCTACCGTACCGCTTTCATCATCACTCTTCCCTGTGCTATCGTTGCCACCATCCTCTCGCTCCTGCTTATCCGCTACGAGAACCGCAAAAACACTCGTCTTGCTATGGAGAAGGAGGCGCGTATGGCTGCTTCGCAAGCCAAGTCTCTCGGCGGTGAGTGCTCTGATGCCGAAGCTACCATTGTTGCTGATGAGTAAGGAAGACTTTTTTTCTAAAAATCTTCATTTTTCTTTTGAATTTCCTCATTCCGCAAGACATTTATACTTCTTATGTGAGAACGCAATAAGATGTTCACGTTATCATCTGCATGCCTTTGATTTGTTTCTGAATGCCTTTTTCTTTACCTTAAATTAATTTCCGATAGAGTGGATTTCTGGGTTAGTGTTGATTTTTCTTCAATTTTGGTGTTATATTCATCTTCGGATTGGGTTTTTTTTCTTTTTTTCTCATTCTTAGTGTTGTGGTGACTGATTATATTCAAAGTTCAACACTCTGGATTTTTCTAATTTTCAAAATTCATCTGTGGTAGGCTTCATTTTCTTTTTTTTTTTTCTTAACAATTTATCACAATCTACACTTGGGACAGGAGTTGTATTTGTATATTTTATTTTATTTCATCCGGAATTGCTTATTCATTTCTTTTCGCGTTCTTTTTTTTTTATCTCGTGAAGAGATGAGGACGCTTTCTAACGAAACTCTCGAGGAAGTGAAGAGGGGACGGGTTGTTGCTTATGATCTTGTTGGCTGTGGTTTGGTTGCATTATATTGTCCTTTGTATGGCATAATTTATACTGTTAATATTTGGTTTATGGAATGATGACTATTTCTTATATACTATAAATATCCTCTGATTGTACGTGTCGGTAAAATATAAACTATTTCAACTCGAACTGCTTGTGCCCACTGCGACCGTCAAGGAGTTTGAACTTTAATGTCAAACTATCAAATCGGTACGATAGTGAAATAACATAATGCGTTTCGCCACAAACTATCACTACTCAACCAAAATAAAATTTAACAGCATGCTTAGCTGCATTAAAACCAAATAAACTTGCAAAGAAAAGGAGAACAAAGACAAGAATAGGGGCGAGAAGTATTTCCGTATGCTCTAGAAATGGAAGTGCTGCAGATTTAATGTTTTGTTAGCATTGATCAGTTATTCTTCTGCTATATCAAAAAGATGCGTACAGCTATATCCTAGGTATGTGATGACGACATAGTATGAAAAAGCACCTAGATAAAGGAGATTGCCTAATAGTAGCGATATCCTGCACTCGAGCGTCAGTTAAATGCTCATAATAACAAAGCGCTTGTAAGACATACCAGCTATCTTTCACTATTATCGGCAGCATAATAAACTGCAGTACATATAGGCAGAACCATATTATCAAAAACGAATTGCAATGAACATCAAAGCAGTATCTGATTTCCCTCTTAGCATTTCTTCTTGAAAAAAATAAGCCAGAGATTACTTACGCCCATTCCAACTTTGCGTCGTTCTGCGTCATAGACATCACCCCTCTTCCGCTCCGTTGTCTGAAAAATTTGTTCACAAGTAGCCATCCCACGGTCGAAATCACCGCTCCAACAGCTAGAAAGTCAATAAGTATGATATTGGCCATTAATTTTACAATTGGGATAAACCCTGGAGAGTAGGCGATTCCCCAGGCTACGGCTGATAGCATTAAGAATCCTGACAAGAGAAGAACAAATGAAGGGTCATCGCGAGCCCATGTGTTTTTGGTTTCTTGGAGAGTTGTTAGCGTGGTTAAATCAATGCAATTGCAAAGCCTGACGTACGTTTCTAGAGACTTGTTAGTATGAGCTAACAATGATGACAAATAGAGAATAGAAATGCATACTCTGTAATACATTTGGCGATATACTTTCTTCGGCGCAATAAATAAATAACATATCTCCCAGATTGCAGTCTCAAAGTCTAAAGTCGGAGGCTTCAATAGCCTGCGCATTTCACTCATCAGCTCATGTTCAACGGTAATAATAATTGTAATAGCAATAATTCAACAACGTGAACTAACCTCCGCAAAACAACAGGCAATCGCGACGATCCAATATATGGTGCACTATTAGTTCTCGCAAATCGCGAATGTCGCCGTGAAGAGGATATTGATGACGTTGGTGACGGAGGGGTTGCATAGATGTTTGGTGTGGTATCTTCATTGACTGGTAGAATTGATAGGCCAGGTTCGTTTAGTGATGGTGTAAGTGCTCGTCGAATTGTGTTCAGTGCCATCGTGCAATTATTTTATATGAGGCGTTTGTATATGGTAAAGAATAACACTAGCGTAAAGTGTAGTAGTTGGAGTTTAAAAGAACTGTTCAGTATTTTGTGAGT
This sequence comes from Kockiozyma suomiensis, assembly GCF_038497685.1. Lineage (NCBI taxonomy): Eukaryota > Fungi > Ascomycota > Lipomycetes > Lipomycetales > Lipomycetaceae > Kockiozyma > Kockiozyma suomiensis. Next base: position 1,498,083 of record NW_027117664.1, read on the forward strand.
TACCAACCAGCCGCAGCGCTGATGGTTGAGAGAAGCAGTTCGTTGATCTCGAATTTATACACCGCCCCCGCAGTTTAGTCAACTTAAAATACAGTCTTTCCTTTATTACTACCCTTTGACTCCACGTACTGCGACCAAAATATATTCGAAAAATTGGCCATGATTTCGGACTGTTAAAATGCCTGCTACTGTTCAAGATCTCGAGAAATTGGCTGAGTGGGTTCAGTCTGAAGGTGGCTCTTGTTCTCCAAAAATTGCATTTGCTACAAGTATGTTTTTCCTTTCAAATAACTCAAGAAGGATGATAGTCAGCTAAACACAAATCTTAATAATAAAAGACGATCAATCTGGGACTACTGCATTTGCTTCTTCGAAAATTGAAGCTAGTGAAAACTCACCTAGTCGATTATTATCGTGTCCGTTAAGCCTCGTTATCGACTATGACAAAGCTGCTACCTTATTATTTGGCTCCCTCGACGCATGTCCGTTCTCTTCGAATCCCGAAATTGCTGTACGTCTGTTTTTATGCACACAGCGCATCGAAGGCGAAAGTGCGAGGTGGTACCCGTACATCAAGACTTTGCCTACTATCTTTGACACGCCCATTTTCTTCTCAGAGGAAGATCTTGATCTCTTAGTAGGCACGAACATATACAAAGATATCAATTTGAGAAAAGCTTCTTGGATCAAAGAGTTCAACAGTGCTCTCTCTAAACTTCCAGAGAGTTTTGACAGGACTTTGTTGACGCAGGATATGTATCTCTGGGCGTGTACGGTCCTTACTTCTCGTTCGTTCCCATCAAAAATCGTTCTTGGTGGTAACCAAGGAACTTCGTATCCTGTTCTTGTGCCGTTAGTGGACTCTTTGAATCATTATCCAAAAAGAGCTGTGGTTTGGAACATTAATGCTGCGTCATTTGCGCTTGAGGCAGGGAAACCTGTTGAAGAAAATGAGGAGATATTCAATAACTATGGACCGAAAGGAAATGAAGAGCGTACGTTTATTGTCTTACTGTAAAAGAAAAGGCTAATTGAGTGCTTAGTGTTGATGGGCTATGGGTTTTGCATTGAGGATAACGAGTTTGATATGGTTTCTCTTAAACTCGCTATATCTTCATCTCTGCCATCGGAAAAGCAAGAACTACTGGCTAGTAACTCTTCTGGTTTATATTATCTCACACAAACGCAACCGCTTCCTGATAGCCTAGTTGAACAATTTCGCGTACAGGTAGCTACCAAAGACGAAGTAAAACGTCTTAAAGAAGGTCGTCCTGTTGGTCTTCGATGCGAGCTTGACGCACTGGCGACACTCAACCTCGCACTGTCTATCAAAGTTTCTCAAATCAAAGTCCCCCAATTACAGAATCCTACTCGGCGTCAAATAAATATCTGCTATTATGTGGCTAATCAGGCTAAAATTCTTAAGGCTTTTGTACTTACTTTGACGCAGCGTATGATGAAACTTTTACAGATATCGACTGAGTCATTAGATACGCAAGACATTGCTACGCTTCGAGGTAAAGTTCACGAGTCAATGAAAGATTTTGGGTTTAGTCTCAAGTCGATTTATCAGGATAAGCGATACTTGGAGTTCTTTGAGACACTCATTGCCGCTTTTGAAGGATACGACACGTCTGGTATGCAGGAGCAATTTCTTGCTTTGTTTCTCTGCTATCAGGATCTTTACTACAATGATTCTCCGTACTACGAGTGGTTGCAAGTCATGCGTACACGTTATGACAATGAAGAGGAGTTAGACGACTCTTACATTGAAGATCATGAAGAATGGCGTGAGATGATTATGCCTGTGCTGACGCACCTCAATCCTGAGATATTTCGCGCTGAAAAATGGACTGCGAGAGTAATTGCCTGGGCGAGGAAAGTTGTTGACTCTGAGAGCGTATATGTGCCATATGATGAGTACAATAGTACTGAGTTTTTTGTTGTCACAAAGCTGTAAGAGAGCCTTTTTTTTCCAGATTAAACTTGCACTCCATTTTGTCTAGAATTATAACCAATTGCCGTATCTATTTCCAAACACCATATTACCCAATTCCAGAAAAAGCTGAGCGAAAACGGGCTTCGCTATAATAATTGTTCAAGCTCTTCTAAGCAGGGGTTACTTGCGCATCTGCACTCTCTACCACCCGTTCTTTAAACATATTATCAAAGCTACCACCGACATACATCTTAAGCATAGATTCTGTGACTGGAACAATTTTGCATTTCACTGTTTTCTTTCCTGTGCGTTGATAAGCTTGGAATCTATGACACCCTCCGAAACTGCAGTCTGTCAGTATGTTCAATACACTCGGCGGAGAGAATATGTAAACTCACCCAAAATACCACGACTTTCCATTCTTGCGCACCATCAGCACATCAATAGGTGGCAAACCATCATCAAGAGCTTCTGGATCTGTAGTCTTGAGAGTCTCAATCATGCGCTCGATCTTTGCCTCGTCGAGAACGGGGACTATTGGTCGGCGGATCGAATCGAACGGTAGGAACTGGATCCTGTTGAGGTTACCGGTTTGAATTGAGGTCATTATGTAGTGCTTATCGTGTGTGAATATGAACGTGTGTGAGTATGAACAGATAATGAGAAGGGGGTCTTTATATATTACAGAAGAAAAGTCCAGAAAATATAATTCTCGGTAATCAAAAAGCTCGTGAGGTCATTAAATCGAAGCTGAACAATACATCATGAATAATACGCGGTCTAGATGAGCTTTACTGTGTTTTCACATTTAAAACTCCAAGTATTGGTAATTAAATCACATTTAGCACAAATTAAAGTTAACCCAAGCCGCACGAGTACGTCATCGGATTTTTTTTCGGATTTGCTTGTTGACATTCTCCCAATTAGTTTCTCTACGCGACAAATCAAGTTTTTTTATCCGCACGCAACAACTAGGTCATGATAGACGCCAGTTTCACTCCAATGACTGTGTGATAGGCGATTATTCAAGGTCTTGAACTATACGATATAGATCTCCAGCGGACTTTGAGAAACGAGACTGTGGACCTTGCTCTGATACATCCAGAGAACGAGATCGAGCTGGAATGCTCCATTTTATTCCTCGTCGGATACAGGGCCGATTTCACTTTCCTCTTTTTTGATTGTTTGCTTTTCAGAACTCCCTAAGAGCAATTCTGAATTGACGAATGACTGCTTACCTTGCTAGCCGGCTGTGACTCATTGAGAAGCCTGCACGGCGCGTCTGATACTCGGCGATTCTCTCGCTTGACGTGATTCTCATTCTCAGATTTTATGACAACGATTTTGTCGGATTGCTTGAGCAATGCAGAGTATCTTCTCTTTTTTTCTACAGCTTTTTGGAAAGTATCTGATGTGATTATTGAGCCCCGTACATGTGTTCCCAGACAGAGGACCTGTTCCCGAGAAGGTATGGTAGCATTCTTCACTGACTCTAGATCGAGAGTCAGGTTCGACGAACGTATCCTTTCATTGTAAATTTCAGTCAACTTTGGCAAATCTCGGGAGTCGAAATAATGGAATATATTTTGCGCACAAAATTCGCCAAATAACTTTTCGATCGTCAAGGATTCTTCGTAGAAGTAATCCCTCACCACACATGGATAGACGTCAATTGGAATGAATAGCCGGACCAGATTGCACAGTTCCGTGTATGATGAGTGTCGGGAGTAAGGAATTTGAATAAATTGTGACAAGTCCATTAATTTTGTGTTTAGATCGCGTTTGTGTCCCTTTAACTGCCTGTCGGTTGATTGAGCATTGTTGTCGTCAGTCACTTAAATTATGTTAGCACACATATCTATCAAACTATTAGATTCACTCACCTCGCATGTTGACAATCGCACCCAGCTCGGAGATCACATCGGATACAACCGGAGTGATATACACAACATGTCCTTGCCGACCTTCGCATATAAATTGCTTTTCACAAAAATGGAAGCGGGAAGCTGACGGATCTAGCGTCAAGCAATCTCCGATACCGTACTCATATGATCCCGGTTTCACGAGTGCTTTGAAAATCCTGTAGCGGTATAAATCTACATGTATTTTCGTATTAAATGCAGATGATAACGCGATACATAGATTTTCGTATCCGAATGTCCAGGCGCTGAAATGGAAGAGAGTGCTGGATGGGTACTCTTTTATTTTACTGATCAAAAGCCTTGTTCCTTCTGTCTTTGTAGGAAATGAAGCATATTCTTTAGCTTGTGAACAGAAAGACGTATCGAGATATATTGTAGATAGTTGCTTATTAGCGCTTATATAGGGAATAAAAAGCGGGTTATTTGCGAGCTTCTCAATCCACCATGCTTCAGCGCGAAGATCGCCAGTGTAGAGTATCGTCTTGTATTCGTTCTCAATCAGAAACATTGTCGATCCTGGACAATGATTTGCCTCAGTCAGTGTCACTTTTATGCTTTGCTTTGTATCCAGCTGTATCATTGTGGGCGTATCGTAGGGAATAACTCGCTAGAACTAGTATCAGCCAAATATCAGATAGAAGTAGAAGTGTGGTGGCTTACCAGTTTGCGCTCTAGATGACGGTACATTCGCTGATTTTCTTGTTCAATTCCTTGACACAAGTTCTCTATTCGGACTGCCTTTCTTTCTAATTGTAATAATATCTTTGTGAAAATTTAATTAGAACAGCATCCCATATTCTGTATCGGTGTGTGAAACTTACCGTCTTTGTGGCTGCCGAGCAGTATATTAGCGGTCCGCTATAAGACGTAAGTCCTTCCAGATGATCAGAGTGCACATGAGATAAAAAACATGCTTTTGGCGGTAAATTTCCTGAATCTGATCTGAAATAGTCAACTAGAAAAGTACAAGCTATCATCAGCATCTACCTTTGTCATAGAAACGAGATAAGCTTACTTCGGATCTCTGGAAATTCGTGAGGCACGCCTTTGAACGTGCTCTAACTCAAGAATTAGCCGGAATACCTTTCATGTTTTATTTACATATTCATACCATCTCAGCCTGACCGATTGCTGAACAGTCAGAGCCGACTAATACTGACTTTTTTCGACACGTTTTGCAATTTAGTTTCTTTTAACGCGCATAGAGTTTGTTTTGGAAATACGCGCGTTCACGTGACTGATATATAAATTTGATTTTCCGAGGATATTCACAATTGCGCTATCAGTTCACGCTTTTGAATTTCCAGAGTCAAAGAAGAATTACGTCAAGAAAAAGAGTTTTCAATGCGGAGTTGCAGAGTGAAGTCTCCTCTGTTGTTGTTTTACTCGCGGCAGCTATTAAATAGAAGATGGTGTTCAACTTCTTCGCATAAGGCTGTCGATAGTAAATTCTCGACTGAATTTCTGGATCATAGACGTATCGGCGTTCAGCAGGAGCTGTTTATGATTAATGAAAATACTCCTGGTTCAGTATTTTTGCTGCCACATGGAACGAGAATATACAATCGGTTGCTTTTATTTATACGAGCACAGATGAAGCAGTTTGGCTTTGACGAGGTTGTAAGTCCGATTATATACAAGCGCGCGCTGTGGAGTACTAGCGGGCACTGGGATAAATATAAGGAGGATATGTTTGAAGTCAAAGGGCGCAGTGAGGCAGATTCAGAACAATATGGACTGAAACCAATGAATTGCCCCGGGCATTGCTTGATTTATCGGAATTCAGATAAGTCATATCGTGATTTGCCTATTCGATATGCCGACTTTTCCCCTCTTCATAGGTATGCTTCATGCAAATACCAATATATTTGACAGTAATAATCCATACTAACGAGAGATAAAAGGAACGAGTCATCAACTACAATCTCAGGTCTAACTCGAGTCCGACGATTTCACCAAGACGACGGCCATATTTTTTGTCGACCTGATCAAGTCAGCGAGGAAATCCAACAAGCCCTAGTCTTGATTGATAAAGTGTATCAAGTCTTTAATATACCTTCTTACAGACTGTTACTATCTACACGACCAGAACAATATATTGGCTCATTAGAAGATTGGAATTTGGCAGAGTTGTCACTTGAAGAAGCGCTAAATAAATCACGCCATGAGTGGAATTTGAACGAGGCAGACGGCGCGTTTTATGGGCCAAAGATTGATATTTTACTAAAAGACCAAAATGGTAAAGAGCATCAGGCGGCCACGATCCAGCTTGATTTCCAGCTGCCTCAACGCTTCGACTTGACGTACCAAGGCGAAGATGACTCTGTCGACCATCGACCAGTAATGATTCATCGCGCGGTGTTTGGTTCATTGGAAAGGTTTTTAGCAATTCTTATGGAACAGACGCAGGGTGTCTGGCCGTTATGGATTAGTCCTCGGCAGATGATAATCATTCCTGTGGCCGATAGACATACAGAGTATGCTAGGCGAGCGCAATCTGCCATCTCTGGACTGCCCCTGGGCGCACCTACTGAGTTACTTGACTGCCATGCAAATACATTCTATATTGACGTTGATCAGCGGTCAACTACACTTGGTGCACGTATGAGGGAGGGAATACAGAAAGGATATACGTATTTAGCTGTTGTGGGTGATAAAGAAGTTGAAGATGGGACTATTACAATGCGAAAGGCAAAGGGAAAGCCCCGTACTTTGAAGATTGACGAGGCTAGGACATTCTTTGAGGATGAGGTAGCGCAATACCATTAATGCGCCGGTTGATTCTTTGTATATACATGCTCAAATATAATGTACAATAATATTCTCGTCTCAAGAAATCTTTCCGAAAGACGGGGCGGGGCGATTTGAATATAAGAGCTAGCCCTGCAAAAACTCAATTAGTACACCAAGCATATCAGCTAGATCTGATGCTTCGGCTCGTTGCTCGGATTCTTCTTCAGACAAGTTAGAAGTTTCGTCTTTACCAATGTCATCTGGAGATATATCTTTTGGCATAATATCTTCTCTAAATGATTCCAGCGTGTTCTTGATATCAGCTAAAGTCAAACCTTCTTTCTTTAGAATCTCAGAAATACGACTTTTTATACCTAGATCACCGTCATCATCTTCAGCAACTAGCCATGCCAATACGGTATCAATCAGCTGCAGTCTGAAAACACCTTCATCCATTCTTCGAAGATACCATTCTGCCTCATTTCCTTCACGTTCTGCCTCCCAATCTTCTAATCGATCTGTCTCTTGTGGCTCAGATTTCATAAAAGCGGACTTCTCAGCGTTGATAATTATATCCGCGCGATCAATTCTTTCGCAAGTGATTGTCCTAAACAAAAGCAATCGCTCAAGCTTTTCAAAACTCTTCTCAACGAATCGCGCAAGAAGTTTCATCTTCTGCGAAGATGAATCAGGAAGATTTCGAAATAATGACGAAACAATACCCAAGATCGCATCCAGCGAAACGTGTGCATCTCCACTGCGTCGCTCACGAGCGCCGTGATTCTTTGCATCAGCAAATCGTGATGACATAAACAGTTTGAAGAGAATTTGCAAACCGTCGTTATTCACAAAGTCGGTTGCGAGCTGGGCAGACGCGCCTGAAGCTAAGGCATAATCAAGAACTTTAACAGCTCGCGATTTACCGTGCTTGCCGCCATTTGTAACAAACAGGAGGAGAAGGTCTATACCTTCGTTTTCTAGCAACTTGTCTTTACCGGCGGGCTCCTGTACAGTTACTGCAAGGGAATCAAAAATATTCTCAAAGAACTCAGTTTCTTCGGTTTCTTCAATTGCGGGATCGAAGCGACGGTAAGGAGAGAGTGCGCGTAAGAGGACGTCGATACCGGCTAGATCGCCGAGAACGCTGTCACTGTAGATTTGCATTACAAATTGCATTCTTGATACATGAGATTTTTGCAAGATGATTGAAAGTACCTCAGCTGAGTATTGCTTATTCTGCGAGACAGGCTTCTCTTTGACAAGAATGCGCTGTAGCAGCCAGGGAAGAAGTCCTGTGTCGCCGTTGCGCCTGGCACCGGCGACGGTATTGATGAATAGAACGTCAGCTATGCCGGATATGGCGGTCAGGTTTTCAAAAACGCTCAAGATTTGAAATACTCCAGCACGCTCGGCTTCTTCTTCTTCACCATCCACGATCTGCTTGTCTTCGCTTCCTCGAACGCGCCTGCTGTCGTCAAGGCGGGAGAGGTTAGTTATTAATGAATCGATTATTCCAAGATCAACAATGCCTTCAACTAGAACACGTATATCAGATTCGTTGGCTGTAGTATCTTGGTCAATGAGTTCATCTAGGACTTGAATAACATCAACCACGATATCTGAATTCTCGTGAGCCAATAAGTTTTCGAAAACCTCGAGACCCTTATGTTCGACGAATGCGGGGTAAAGGTCGGAGTGCTCGGTCATGATGGAGAATGATTTTATTAAAGAGTCAAGTTGCGCTTCTGAATCTAGGAATTTTTGCGGTGAATCCGCGAATCGGCCGCGTAATTGCGCGTTCTTCTTTGTGAGCCGGTCGAGTTTTGTAATTTGTTTACGCACCCAGGCGGCATCGTGTATTTCTTCTCGAGAAAGATCATCTTCGACGGTGTCGACATAGTCGAATACGTCTCGTTGGTCTTCAGTGAGACCTCCGCCGAAGAAACGACCGCCTTCTTCGTCGTCATCGGGGAGATCATCATGTCCTGCGGTTTCGTTGTTCTTGTCGTTTAGAGTGTCTTGGATGACATCAGGATGTTCATCTGCAGAGCTACTTTTGTACTTGTCAACTTTGAATTCAAAAGTTAGTCGGTGATGTTCTGATTTTGGTAATGAAAGTAATGGACGCACCGATATTAGATAGATCATCGAGGCGACGCTTTTTGGGAGCAGGAGCACCGTTTTGTTTTGGCGAGTCGGCGGACCTCTATGAAGGGTTCAATCAGTCAAAAGCTCTATAGAGACGAATGTGTGCAATAAGCATACTTTAAACAGAGAGTCGATGTTCATTGTCGATTTTTTATTTGAAATAGTAAATGTTTATGTTTTTACTATTCGATATTGATATAAAAGAGCCAGTAAAGTTTAGAACCTAACCCTAATTGCGACCTCCTCAAAAGGGCGGTGATAAGAATTACTGTGTATAAGATTATTGCGTTAAGAAGTAATTGAGAATTAAACGGGTGCTGATATGATATAGAAGTATCAATAACAGTAATATCGAATACGAAATTAATAAAAATAAAAGGCCGGCAAAAAGCAGAGCAAGAGCACAAATAAGCATGAAAATGGGCGGCGCACAGGCTTAAAAAAATATAAAAGGATCGGTTTTTCCATCGTCGCGACTCCTCTCTGTTTACTTTATGCCCTAGCCCTGATATCAACCGCTCCTATATATACTCATATACAGACACATACACTGATCTCTCATGGATCAATCATTTTCAAACGAACCACCTCCGTCTGACGAGCGTAAGCAATCTGCTCCGGTTGTGGTGCGCACTCGCTTCCCTGTCGTAAGTGACCTGACTGTGCTCTTTCTGCAGCCACCGTGCTAACAATAATTCGCATAGGCACGCATCAAAAAGATTATGCAGGCAGATGATGACATTGGAAAGGTTGCACAGGCGACTCCTCTTGTAGTTGCGAAAGCGCTTGAGCTGTTCATGATCTCACTTGTTCAAGAGTCCTGCGCGCAGGCGCGTCTGCGCAACGCCAAACGCGTCTCTCCAGCTCATCTCAAGGAGGCAGTCCTCAAAACTGAGCAGTTTGACTTTCTCGCCGACACCGTTTCAAAGTATCTGGATCCAGTCGCAGTCTCGAGTGAGAAGGAGCCGGGTCCTGGACGCGGTCGGCGGCGGAAGAACGCGGCAGAGTAGTCTGATTTGGGAGCATTAGGAAAGGAGTTTGTTTGTTGCTGTATACTAGCCAACTACGTACTATCGTCAGACGTCGGATATCGGTTGTATATTTTGTTACTGCGTGTCTACAGTGTTTATTTGTTTGGCTTGGGAATCGGTATGGGAGTAAATGTGTGCTTGCGATTGTACGATATCACCAGTGTACAAGATAGAGACTGTTTTATTATTTGACGAATATGGGCTCGACTTACTGTGATATAAACCATGTACTATAATTGGAATGATATTCATATTCCACAATCTGTCAAAAGATGAGCGCACCTGAGGATTTAGTCAGGCGAGGCAAAATAGAACTAAACAATCCATAGATCAATTTCGACTCTGCCCACAGAATAAGGTTTAAATAACCTAACCCAACTCTTGCCATTTGCGCGAAGATATCAGCACCGGCAGCGCATTTTTGAGCACAGCCTGTTTTGCCGTCTTCCGCCTCGAAATCCGCCCCGTGCCACTCACACTTCACTCCTTTTCCTCCTCCTCCATTCTTCTCCCCACGGTCTACCCTCTGATCGCCGGCGTCATTTCTCATAATCTCCTTGTATTACTTTTTTTTTGGTGTCAGGTAAACTGGAATTTATAAGAAGAGACTTTTGGTGTTCAATCTTAAAAGGAGGCTCCGCTGAGCTTGTCAAGAGTACTTTCGTCTCGCTCCCTCTGTTGTCGTCAAGATGAGCGGCGCGTTATTCCCGTACTCTTCAGCTCCGCTGAAGACGGTCAAGGAGGTGCGTGTGTGATTTTGCGTTCATCATTGAATCGATTTGTGATGGGTGCGTTGTCGTTTGTGAGGTGTGCGTCCTGACCTGTGTCTTGTGTAGATCCAATTCGGTATCCTGTCGCCTGAGGAGATTGTACGCCACCCTTATTTTTTGCTATCTGCCTTTATTTTGACGAAACCAATTTGTTGCTGACTGGTTTTCCTTCAAAGAAAGCGATGAGTGTCGCCAAAATCGAATTCCCCGAGACAATGGACGAAACTCGCATGCGTCCGCGAGTGGGCGGTCTTAACGACTCCCGACTTGGTTCCATTGACCGAAATTTCAAGTGCGAAACTGTAAGTTGTTAATTTGATCTGGATGATGCAGTTTTTGGTCAGAAAGGAACGAGAATGGTTGTGAGTGGGCAACAGATTTGGCTGACTCCGTTTCGGATTTAGTGTGGCGAAGGCATGTCTGAATGCTGTGGCCACTTTGGTCATATCGAACTAGCGAAACCGGTTTTTCATATTGGTTAGTTCTTTCAAATTAAATAAGCGCGCTGTGTTGCCGCGCATTGTATTGTGATTCAGAGATAACTAAACGCCGATGCGAGTTAGGTTTCATCAGCAAGATCAAAAAGATTTGCGAGGCTGTCTGCTTTCACTGCGGAAAGTTGAAACTTGACGAAGTAAGTTATCTCGTGTAATTTTTGCTGTCAAAAAAACCTTGAAATTTACATCTTATTTATGAAGAGCAATCCTGTTTTCGCACAAGCCATCAAAATTCGTGATCCCAAACGCCGATTCCAAGCTGTCTGGTCTCTATGCAAGGGTAAGATGACATGTGAAACCGATGTTCCTAACGATGACGAAGAAGCTTTTGGTGAAAAGTCTCCAAAGAAGATTTTGCATGGAGGTTGTGGTAACGCACAGCCTACAATTCGCCGCGATGGCTTGAAGCTTTGGGGTACTTGGAAGAAAGATAAAAACGACGAGATGGACCAGCCTGAGAGACGTCAGCTCAAGCCTCAAGAGATCCTGAACGTGTTTAAGCACATTTCTGATCAGGATCTCGAACGCCTTGGACTCAATGCAGATTACGCACGTCCCGAATGGCTGGTCATCACCGTTCTTCCTGTTCCTCCTCCTCCGGTTCGTCCTAGTATTGCAATCACTGAAGCTGCTCGCGGTGAGGATGATTTGACTTACAAGCTTGCCGATATTCTCAAAGCAAACGCAAACGTGCGTCGATGCGATCAGGAAGGTGCACCAGCTCACGTTTTAAACGAATTTGAGAGTCTACTCCAGTTTCATGTTGCCACTTATATGGACAATGATATTGCTGGTCAGCCTCAAGCTCTGCAAAAGTCTGGACGTCCCGTCAAATCTATTCGTGCACGTCTAAAAGGAAAAGAAGGACGACTCCGTGGAAATTTGATGGGCAAGCGTGTCGACTTCTCGGCTCGTACCGTCATTAGTGGTGATCCCAATTTGGCACTCGATCAAGTCGGTGTGCCTCGCAGTATTGCGCGCACATTGACATATCCCGAGATTGTCACTCCATACAACATCCAAAAGCTGACTCAGTTAGTTCGGAATGGACCCAACGAGCACCCTGGTGCTAAATATGTTATTCGTGACACCGGAGAACGCATTGATTTGCGTTACCATAAACGTGCAGGTGAAATCACTTTGCAGTACGGATGGCGTGTCGAGCGTCACATTGTTGATGACGATCCAGTTTTGTTTAATCGCCAGCCTTCCTTGCATAAGATGTCTATGATGGCGCATCGCGTCAAGGTCATGCCATATTCTACGTTCCGATTGAACTTGTCTGTCACGTCTCCCTATAACGCCGATTTCGATGGAGATGAAATGAACTTGCACGTCCCTCAATCTGAGGAGACTCGCGCAGAGTTGATGACTATCTGTGCTGTCCCACTTCAGATTGTTTCTCCTCAATCTAACAAGCCAGTCATGGGTATTGTGCAGGATACTCTTTGCGGTATCCGAAAGATGACCCTGCGTGATACATTTATCAGTTACGACCAAGTTATGAACATTCTCTACTGGGTGCCTAACTGGGACGGTGTCATTCCGCAGCCTGCAATTCTCAAGCCGAAGCCATTATGGACCGGTAAGCAGATGGTTAGCATGGTCATTGCCAAGGGTATCAATTTGCAACGTTTTGATGATAAAAACACTTTGCTCTCTGTGAAGGACAATGGTATGATGATTGAGAATGGTGAAATCATGTATGGCGTTGTTGATAAGAAGACTGTCGGTGCCACTTCTGGCGGTCTTATTCACACCATTATGCGTGAGAAGGGGCCTTATGCGTCATCTGATTTTATTGGTGGTGTTCAGACTGTTGTTAATTACTGGCTACTACACAATGGCTTTTCGATCGGTATTGGTGATACAATTGCCGACGCAAAGACCATGCGTAACATTACCAACACGATTTCGCAAGCAAAGCGCGAGGTGCAGCAGATCATTCTTGATGCGCAAGCAAACAAGTTGCAGCCCGAACCTGGTATGACTTTGCGAGAATCTTTTGAGCAGAAAGTCAGCAAGGTGCTAAATACGGCACGTGATACTGCCGGTCGCTCGGCAGAGACAAGTCTGACTGAAGCCAACAACGTCAAACAGATGGTAGTTGCTGGATCGAAGGGTTCGTTCATCAATATCTCGCAGATGTCTGCTTGTGTTGGTCAGCAAATTGTCGAGGGTAAGCGTGTGCCATTTGGATTTTCATATCGTACGTTGCCGCACTTTACAAAAGACGATTACAGCCCTGAGTCCCGAGGGTTTATTGAGAATTCGTACTTGCGCGGTTTAACTCCTCAAGAATTTTTCTTCCATGCTATGGCTGGTCGTGAAGGTCTTATTGATACAGCGGTCAAGACTGCAGAAACTGGTTATATCCAGAGACGACTTGTTAAAGCACTGGAAGATATCAGTGTACATTATGATGGAACTGTTCGCAACTCTCTTGGAGATATTCTGCAGTTTGTGTATGGCGAAGATGGTTTGGATGCCACCTTCGTCGAAAAGCAATCTGTTGATACAATCTCGGGATCTAATGACCGATTTGCTCAGCGCTTTAAAGTCGATCTTATGGACCCGCAGCATACACTCAAACCTTCTCTTTTGGAGTGTGGCAATGATATCATTGGTGACACTGAAGTTCAATCTCTGTTCGACGAAGAGTATGAGCAGCTTTGCGCAGATCGCATGTTACTGCGTGAGTTTGTATTCAAGAACGGCGAGGACGCGTGGCCGTTGCCGGTGAACATTCATCGTATTATTCGCAACTCACAGCAGATCTTCCATTTGGATCGACAGAAGGCCAGTGATCTGACCCCTGCCGAGGTTATTGAGAAGATTCGCGAGCTGTGCAAGCGACTTATCGTTGTTCGCGGCGATGATTCTATTGTGCAGGAAGTGCAGGAGAACGCGACAACATTGATGCAGTGCTTGGTTCGCTCGCGATTGGCGAGCAAGCGAGTGTTTGAAGAGTATCATCTCAATAGAGTTGCTTTTGAATGGGTTATCGGACAGATTGAGGCGCAGTTTGGCCGAGCGGTTGTCGCTCCTGGAGAAATGGTTGGAGTAATTGCTGCGCAGTCGATTGGTGAGCCTGCTACTCAGATGACTCTAAACACCTTCCATTATGCTGGTGTGTCGTCTAAGAACGTCACTCTTGGTGTGCCGCGTCTCAAAGAAATTTTGAACGTGGCGAAGAACATCAAGACGCCCGGATTAAGTATTTATTTGACTCCTGAGTTTTCAGAGTCGAGAGAGATGGCAAAGACCGTGCAGTCGGCTATTGAGCATACTACGCTACGCACTGTTACTGCCGCGACAGAGATTTACTATGATCCTGATCCGCACACGACTGTGATTGAGGAAGACAAAGACACTGTTGAGGCGTACTTTAGTATTCCTGATGAGCAGGTTGAAGCTAGTATTCACAAGCAGTCACCTTGGCTTCTTCGCTTCGAGCTAGACCGAGCTAAAATGCTTGATAGACAGTTGACGATGAGTCAGGTTGCGGAGAAAATTATCCAGGATTTCAAAGAAGATTTGTTTGTAATTTGGTCTGAGGATAACTCTGAAAAACTGATTATTCGATGCAGAGTTTTGCGCGATCCCAAGGGTATTGACGAAGAGATTGAAACTGAAGAAGACGCAATGCTTAAGCGAATTGAGGCGCATATGCTGGAGTCGATTTCGCTTCGCGGTATTGAGGGTATCTCGCGAGTTTTTATGATGCTGTACGAGCCTAATGTTGCGGGACCTACCGGAGAATATCAGAAGCAGAAAGAGTGGGTTCTGGAAACTGATGGTGTTAATCTGGCCGAAGTCATAGCTGTCGACGGTGTTGATTACAAGCGAACGTACACTAATTCGTTTGTCGAGGTTTTGTCTGTGCTCGGTATTGAAGCTACGCGACAGGCATTGTACAAGGAGATCATGAACGTTATTGCGTTTGATGGCTCGTATGTCAACTATAGACACTTGGCGCTTTTGGTTGATGTGATGACTGCTCGAGGTCATTTGATGGCAATTACTCGTCACGGAATCAATCGAGCAGATACTGGTGCACTGATGCGCTGCTCGTTTGAGGAGACTGTTGAGATTCTGCTTGAGGCTGCTTCTGCTGCTGAGTTGGATGACTGCCGTGGGGTTTCTGAGAATATTATGCTTGGACAGCTTGCACCGTTGGGTACTGGTGATTTTGACTTAATGCTTGACGAGAAGATGTTCAACAATTTGCCGGTTGATTACAGCATTGGAGCAGGCATTGGAATGACTAATGGTGTTGGCGACGGTGCGGCTACGCCGTACGACAATAGCTCCCCTGCATACTCTGAGAGCAATTACTTGGGATCTCCGGATCCGATGGCTGCGTTTTCGCCTATTGTCAATTCTGGTGTGCTTGATGACAGAGGAGGATTTTCAGAGTATGGGGGCGGGTTTGAGCAGAGTCCGTATGGTGCCGGAGCTCAATCTCCGGGATATGCGCCGACATCTCCGTTTTCATCGTTTGGCGGCGCGAGCCCGATGTCGTTTGGCACAAGCCCTACATCACCAGGATATTCGCCGACAAGCCCTGGGTACAGTCCCTCGTCGCCGGGTATGGCTACGAGTCCCGGGTTTGCGACATCGCCAAGATTTTGTATGTTTTTGAGAGTTTCTGCTGAATCAAGATATATGAGACTAATCAATTATGATTTTAGCGCCATCGAGTCCGGCCTACAGCCCGACGTCTCCGTCGTACTCACCTACGTCGCCGTCGTACTCTCCTACGTCACCATCGTACAGTCCTACGTCACCGTCGTATTCGCCGACGAGTCCATCTTACTCACCGACGAGTCCATCTTACTCGCCGACGAGTCCGTCATACTCGCCGACAAGCCCGTCGTACTCGCCTACCAGTCCGTCATACTCACCGACGAGTCCTTCGTATTCGCCTACTAGTCCTACGTATAGCCCTACTAGTCCAACGTACTCGCCAACGAGTCCGTCGTTTTCGCCGACGAGCCCGACGTATAGTCCGACGAGTCCGACGTATAGTCCTACTAGTCCGACATATAGTCCTACTAGTCCGACATACAGTCCTACTAGTCCTTCTTATAGTCCTACGTCGCCCAGATACTCGCCTACGAGTCCCAGGCAGTAGATTGAAAAAAAAATATACCGAGAAATTTAATGATTGCGAAAAAAAAGGAAGTGTAAGAAAATTGAGGCAAGAGAAAGAAAAGGAAAGAGTGGGGAGTGTTTGTACAACGTATATGATTTACTAATCAGATTGCATATTTTTTTTGACTTTTCATTATTAGTCCATGAGCTGTAAAGTAGATAAGACAATACTTTCTTCCAACAGCAAATCCTGTTTGACAGCAGTGTAGATGATTTATATATATATATATATGTACAGGTAGATAGCTGAAGAGATCAACCTAAGACGGAGACCTTCGCCTTTTTCCTTTTTTGAGTAGATTTTGTATACGACCTCCAATTGTTTATCCGCTCATCTCTTGTCTCTTCCCATTTCTGTTGCTGTTCACGTTTGCGTTTCCGTTCTTCGATTTCGGATTCCTGTTTTTCTCGTTCGCGTCCTTCTTCGCGCATTGCCACCTTAGCTAGTTTCCGCCGTCGAAGCTCTGAGTCTACGAGGACATGTTTAGTGCGTTGTCTCCAAGCAGCAATGAACTCCTCAGAAGTGATCTCAGGATGAGAAGTTGTCCATCCTCTGTCCTTGAGTACAAGCTTGCGCGCGTCAGTGAAGGCTTCATCTAGAAGGGCGCGTTTAGCGTCGTCGGTTAACTCCGCCTCGGCGCGCTTGAGTCTGTTGAAAGCGTCTGGAGCGTTTGGATTTGTGGTTTTGTCAGGATGAATTAGTAGTGATTTGCGGCGGTATTGGGCTCTGATATCTGAGGTTGTGCAACCGGGAAGGAGGTCGAGGATAGAGTATGAATCTAGTTGGAAGCAGTGCAGGATGCGGTCTATTTCGCGGTCGCGGGAAAGTGTTGCTGATTCGCGGGAGAGAAGAGTATCTATTTCGTCTGGCATTTCTGATTTGAATAAGTATATTTGCTGCTGTGAATAAGTTTGAATATGAGGCGAGTATGAGATGAGTATGAGATGAGCACGCAGATGAGTTTGAAGATGAAGACACCGGGTTAGGGGAATGTTTATCAAATCAAATGAATTCAACAAGGAGCTTCATTCTACAAGCTCAAAAACCACCATGAATGCACAAACGATTGCACTCTTAGCAGCTCCAATTCTGCTCCCGCGAATAATTCAATATATTAAATCATGGCAGAGGTCAAAATCGTTAGCGAAATCGCGAATACAACCGCTTGATAAGAGCGAGAAGCTTGTGTGTTTTATCTTTTTGTGTATCGGGTTCAGTCTAATATTTCATGCTGCTTCACTTTCAATTTCTCTTAAACACTCGAATCCGTTCATTGCTCTTGGTCTGCCATTAAACACACCGTCTTCTACGATTATCGCATCATTGAAGAAGAAAGGCCAGTATACTGCCGAAGCAGAAGTTCTGATCCAACGACTATCGACACCACACGCTCGCGTTGTGTATGTTAGCTTTGGCCTTGATGCTCTTGACAAATGTGAATGGTGTTCGTCATTAGAGTCTTATAGAATATATGTATTATCAGAATTATTATGGCCTTGCATTTCTCAATTGGGCATCATCGTATTAGCGCCTGGAAAGTTACGCTCATACGCGGCTACGGGGGTCGTATTGTGCATGGTTGCTGTTACCTATGCACTTTTTACCGCTGTCTCTGTCAACAGTATGACTGATCAGAAACTTTGGTTTACATTTTTGGAATTACAGGTTCAGCGTGATGGATTTCTTGCATTAGTGTATTTGGTCTTGGTGGGCGTATCATATCTGGTGTACAGCAGACGACTCTTACTTTCATCTGATGAGCTGATTGCCGAGCAGCGAACCCAGGTTACGAAGATATTTGAGGACGTGCGAAGGAGAATGGAGGGCACTTTGCAAACTTGTCGCAGTGCTAATCTCGTTCGTGCAGCAGTCGCAAGCGACGATATATTACGTCGCCAGAGCACAAAGTTTTCTGATGAAATTGTCGAAGAAGAAAGAATTATGTTGCGAGAAGCTGAAATTAAGAACGCCATCGGTCAAGCGAGAAGTGAAGTTTCTGGACCTGTCTATGAAAGACTTGTCAAAGAGGCCGGCGACTATGCTGACGCTATTATACGTGTCTCGAAAGATAGTTTGCGTGTCTAATTTACATTTTTCTTGTGCTATGTACAATATAAATATATACAGTAGTTATAACTGATCATTGCCTCCTCTCCTGGAAGACAACTTCACTGCCTGATTGGCAAGTGCGCTCTTCATCGAATATTGCACTTCAAATCTTGGACCAGCCACTTCCTCCAGCCAAAATCCAAGACTAGGAATCATAATCATTCGAGAAATTTCCGGGTCTAAAAGAACAGGAAGGGAATACAATGCCGTTAGAGAAACATTCATTTGTCGACGGAGACGATCAAAATTGTATACTTTTGATTTTCCGTATTTCTGGAGTTGTCCGTAATCGCTGTCTGTGAACGCTTTCACCACCAGTGTAGTTGTGTCCTCTTTAATTGACTTCGAGGTGTTGGTAAGTTCTGGTTGCTGAGCATTCACGTACAAAATAGTATTCTTTGCACTACTACGCACCCGAATCCATACCCTGCCATCCCACAACACCCACTCTGACCATTGACCGTTTACCGGTACTTTGATGTATCGCAATGGCAATATGGCTTTGACGGTAGGTTGCCGCGTAAGGGTCCAGCTTATACGAGACTCTTCGCGGCGATTAGGTACTTTTCCTTGTCGTTGATTTGCTTCCAAATTAAATGGTACGTTCGAGTCGGGGGTGCTGGGAGCCAGCGGTGGAGGTTGTGATTGATTTGAGACGAAGCCTAGCGCGGCGCGGATCTCTTTATTTCTGTTGCTGCTCTTGTCTAGTTTACTTGGTGTATCATTCAGTAAAGAATTGCTTCTGCTCGTAGACAAAATTTTAGTCTCACATAGTGCGCTCATAAAAGCAGCTTTCTTCTGATCTCCAGCGAACAACGTCTTTGCAAATTCAGAAACTCGCCACCTTGGCACGTCAATACTAGCATGCGGACTCACGCTTTCGACAAGCATAAATAAGAAACGTTGCACGACACCCTCGCGCTTGCCTCTGAATGCAAGTGGATACCGCGGATAGTCAGCACTTGGAATACTGCGAAATGTCCACTCCAAAGATAATGATTGCGGAGAGAAACGGATACGACCAGCGGCGACTTCAGAAGTGAAAAGAGCTTCTGCTGCCGCGTCTAGATTTGCGCGGTGGAGAGATTGCCTTGTTATTGTCTGAGTTAAATAAGATGGCTGCAGTGCCTCGGGAAGGAGTTGTGGTTGCGATAAAAGGGTGCGGATAGCATTGCGAGTAGTGTATGTCGGATCATGATTCGTCATGTCTTCAAACCACGGCAGGTGCGCATCACGACAAGTCGCTATCGTTCGCACTTTGCTCCAATTCAACAGCGGTCGAACAAGTACTAAGCCACTACCACCAAGAATTTGTGCACATCCGGGAATCGGCGCAATATCCTTCATTCCACTTAGCCCTGTCCCCGTCCTTCTTCTAACGAGATTCATAACCGCAGTTTCAATCTGATCATCCCATGTGTGTGCTGCAAGTAAATGCTTCACATTTTCTGAAACCATCTGTTCAACTAGTAACTTATACCGCGCAACTCTGGCTGCGCGCTCGACGATCTGCTTATGTGCGCCCAACGCATCGTACTCTGCCTCCAGTGCGTTCCATTTCACTTGCAAGATCCTGTGCTCTGTGATTCCGACGTGCTCACGAAGAGTTGAGGCCACGCGTTGCGCTTCAACTGAGGATTCGGGTCGTAGCCGGTGATCGACTGTGAATGCTATAACGCGAGAGTTGTTTCGTTGTGCGAATTCTTGCGCGAGATATGCTAATGCCATTGAATCGACTCCTCCAGATACAGCTAGGCCTTGATGCATTTCTGAGTTCAGCCTCCGCAGTTCACAAAAATAAAAAATTTGAATAAGAAAAGAAAAAAACTGAAACTTACCAAAAACATCAGGAACCTGAAGATTAAATAGCCGTAGCATTGACCTTGTAAATTCGTTGAAAGAAATCGGTCGCGCGGTACTCGCTGCCGCGAGTAGCGGTCTCATTGTTTTGTTGGACGCTAACATTCGTATAATATATTGTGCTTGTTGAAATGTAAGAAAGCCATCTTTCTTTTCTTTTTTGATATAAAGAATTGGTGGTAGTGCTTGTATATGGAAGAATGAAAAGGGAGAATAGTGCTACGAATCCCTTAAAGCAGTTTTAATCATTATTATAGAATAACAACTCCTTCCTATTATTATTGCTGTCTCTTACTCTATCATACACTCGCTTGTCAAAATACTAAAATACAACCATCATTAATAAGAACAATAAAACAATAAACAATAGCATCATAATATAATAAAAGTACACTTGTAAAATTACATTCGATCAACTTTCGACAACGACCGAAGAACATCGCGAACCTCCAAATCCTGCGTGCCGGCAACTTTTTGCGCCTGTCTTTGCGTCTTATCAACGGTTTCGGCAACATTACGAAGGACTTTGTCAGCGTACTTTTCAGCGGCTGTCGCGAGACTGTTGATTGTGTGCATTCCATGTCGTAGTTTGTCTGTCTGGACTTCAACTTGCTTTGCCGAATTTTCAAGTTGTAATGGATTACTTTGCTCATTCTCCGCAGCTAAACTCTCTAGTCGTGCTAAAAATGACGATTCTTTTGGAAGTAAAAGCGACATGTCGATGTTTGTTGACGGTGGTATAAGCGGCTTGATATCGCCCTCTATCTCAGTCCAGGCTTTCTTCTCAGCGCGCAAACGCTCTAATCTCTTCTTAAACTCGTCAAGTTTCTCCAGACTAGCAACGTTTTGTGGATTTGGCTTTTTTGGACGGTCCCCATCATCGGGTCTGCTCCACCAACTTGTCGATATTCGTCCATCGGCGAGGTCTTTTAATAATTCTTCTTCAATAACCCGAGCAATTGCTGTAGCCGGTGACTGTTGTGATGCATTTCTCTTTTGCTTTTTCTTTTTGTCGTCTTCTTTATCTTGTTCGAGGACACGATGCGCACACCATGAAAGTAATTGTCGCATACGATGCGGATCCGGTAAATCGGCATCTAAATGCTTGTGGAATTCATCTGATTTGATGTCTTGGTGTGGAACAGCTACTAAACCATTACTCAGTGATGATGCTCGCTTACCGCGCATTCCTAGACTGCTTCTTCTATTGCTTTGCTGTTGGCGGAGTTCTTTGTTGCGACGAATCATTGGCGTGTCTGTTAAAGGGAGTGAGAATGTTGTAGTTGTCGAGTGTGAAAGATCAATAGTGTCGTCTTTCTTTTTCTCATCAAACAAAAACGCCTTTTTGGTCTTCCCTCCTCGTTCTGCTCGTTTAGAAGGAGATTCCACTACTTGTTCGTTTTCTTCATGCAAAGGCAAGTTCCTCACTCGCGTAAACACAAACTCTCCATCCGCCTCAACACCTTTCTTTACTCGCTTTTGTTTCCGAGAACTCTCTAAAATCCGACTATCTGCAACAACAGCCGCCGCCCTCCTACTTCTTCTCCCTTGCTCATTGTTGCTTGTACTCTCGGAATGCTCGTCAGTCTCGAAAACACTAGCCGCCTTGCGTTTCCCACTCTTGTTCTTGCTGCTGCTGCTTCTGCTACCCAACGCCGATCTCATAACTCTGCTCTTCAATTCCAAAAATACAATGAGAGAAAAGCAGTAGTTTTTGCTTTTGTTGCTGCTGCTACTGTGTAATATCGTCGATGATTTTAGACGCGTCGGGTGCTTGTGGAGTCTCTGCAATGTTGTGGTTCAAGTCCCTGTGTTTACATTTGCTCTCCGCTCTTTCATTATAATATACCCTAATCCTGATTAGGTAATTCATTGATATATATATATATATATGTAATTCATTATATAATAATTAAATAATATTGGATACAAAGAGGCAGACAATAATCAAAAACCGACGGGATTGAACAAGAAAACTCCTAGCAAAACATTGCTTTGATCAAAGTCTGCTCTCAACCATAGTTACTGGTCTTCCTGTGTCAGGCCATACCTAAATCGTATTGAAACTCAAGATTAGCACTACTTCAATGAATAAATAGAAACAAAAGAAAAACTCACTTCAGCAAGGGCATCCCAGATACTAGACAGATAGACAAACACAATCTCATCTCTCACATTCTGCGGCATATCATGCTCAACGTCTTTTCTATTCCGTAACGGCAGCAAGATCTTCCTGATCCCAGCTCGATGAGCAGCAAGTACTTTTTCTTTAATCCCGCCGACGGGTAATACTTGTCCTCTGAGCGTCATTTCACCCGTCATTGCCACTTCAGCAGGTACAGGCTTCATTGATAGTAGCGATACTAGGGCCACCGTCATTGCGACGCCAGCCGAGGGCCCATCCTTTGGGATCGCTCCGGCGGGAGCATGAATGTGCACATCATATCCCGCTAGAGGATTATCGGTACTCGCATCAACTAGCTGCAATTCAAATCCATGAGCACGCACCCAAGTCAGTGCAAGCATCGCACTCTCCTTTATCACCGCTCCGAGATTTCCCGTCAACTGCAGGCCTCCACCGCCGCCGCCGCTTCCGGCACCTCTGGCGTACTTACTCGCTTCGATAAATAGAAGTCCCCCATTCCCGGATCCCATATAGGCAAGCCCCGTAACGACACCAGGTTTCAGTTCGCGTCCAGCAATCTCAGACTCAAATTTCTCCATCCCAAGATACTTTTCGACGTCATTCTCATTGACTAGAGACTCATATTTCTCGGCAGTCTCGTTCTCCAAAAACGAGGCAAATTCAACCGCCTTGCCACGACACACTGCTGCTATTTCCCGCTCTAAATGCCGAACTCCGGCTTCGCGGGTATACGAGGTTGCAATCTTGAGCAGCGCATTTTCTGTAAGATTTAGTTGCCCATTTTCGAGACCGTTAGCAACCACTTGCTTTGGGATCAAGAATTGCTGCGCAATATGCTTCTTTTCCAAGTATGTATACCCAGACAATCTAATTGTCTCCATTCGATCAAGTAGCGGCGCCGGAATCGTATCAAGAGAATTGGCAGTCGCGATGAATAATGTCTTCGACAAATCGAGCGGCACATTCACATAGTGATCATTGAACGCGTTGTTTTGCTCCGGATCAAGAACTTCAAGCATTGCCGCGCTCGGATCTCCATGTACACTATTCTCGCCCATTTTATCAATTTCGTCGAGTAAGACTACCGGGTTTATGACGCCAACTTTTCGATAGGCTTGTACAATTAATCCTGGCATGGCGCCAACATACGTACGTCTGTGTCCGCGAATCTCGGCCTCGTCACGTACGCCACCCAAACTTATTCTGTAAAATTTGCGACCTAGAGCAGATGCGACGCTTTTGGCTAGTGAGGTTTTTCCTACGCCAGGTGGTCCGACAAGAAGTAAAATCGGTGCCTTCTCAATAACACTCTTATCTTGTCCTCTGCTCTTGAGACGGATTACTGCAAGATACTCTAGTAATCTCTTTTTGACTTGTTCGAGACCATAATGATCGTGATCAAGCTGTTCTCTTGCGCCGTGCATCATTTCAGCATCAATTTTATCATCCGTAGCCACAGACCACGGAATTTCAGATAATGTCTCAAGATACGTTCTGCAAACTTGATATTCGGCTTGAGTAGGCTGCATACGTTTCAAACGTTTAAGTTCTCGCTCGACGACTTTTTCTGCTTCAGGTGGCAGTTCGGCTGATTCGAGTTTCTTTGCGAGTTCGGATAGCTCTTCGTCTTCGTTAAATTCATTATCTTTGTCACCTAACTCTTGTCGGATGCTGTTTTTTGTTTGTTTTCAGTAAGTATTGAATGCTTGTCTCAGAATAATTAGAAAACTCACGCTTTTAGTTGCTGACGAAGAAGAAAGTCACGCTGTTTTTTGTTAAGGTTGGTGTCGACAGACGTGTTTATCGACTGCGATATCTTAATCATCTATATTCGGCAATTAGCTTGTCATCTGTCACAGGTAGTTATTGAAGACTCACATTAATCTGCTGAGAGAGCAATTCAACCGCTTTAGATAATAGCTCAACCTGAGACCGTGCCGCCAGCACGGCGATCTTCTGCTCAACGGGCACATCAAGAGTAAACACTAGTAAATCAGCAACTTTGCCCGCATCTTGATACCCACTTCTATTGACTACCGCCTCTAATCTGCGAATTGCGCGCGTATTTGATGCGAGCGAGGAAGTCGCCGGAGGAGATGACGTTGCTGAGGCGGAGGCTAGGAAGGAGAGGAGGTCGCGTGCTAGGCGTTTTAATTGAGCTACGAGAGTATAAGTTGGTATATCAGTGGAGTCAGGAGCTGTTCCTTTGTTAGCGCCAAATAAATATAAACAAAAATGGAAACTCACGAGTAATATCGTATTGCTCGATTGTCGCGGAACAATATGGATCCTTCGAAGTAATGGAAAGTAGGCGAAAGCGCGATAGACCCTCGAGCACGACTTGAAGTTGTCCAGTGACTGCTCTTTCAACGCGCACAACACGAGCAAGACATCCATAGGACTATAATACAATGATTAGCATAAGATACATGACAAATACAAAAAATAACACAATGAGATACAGACATAGAATAAGGATAAATCATCTGAGAACTTGACAAGTTGCTTATCGCTATCCCTATCGTCATCACGATAGCCATCCGTTGCCGCCGCGTCGCTCGCAGCTGAATCCCCTTCATTCGCGCCTTGCTTAAGCGTAACACATGCCACAAGTTTATCGCTTGAAGAACTAGATAGCGAAGCTTTGTGCAGGGAAGAGACGAGAGCTGCGTTATCGCGACGGGAAACGCCCAGAGACAGCACAACGCCAGGAAAGAGAGCCGTTGTGTGCGGCAGCACAAATAGCGGGCGGCCTCCTGTCATTCTCAAAATATTGTATATTTGATGAGGGTAAATATTATAAGAGTATGATTATAATTATGAACGGTGTGAAGAGTTAATAGTATACAGGTTATTGGGAGTGGGTTGGGAGTGGGTTGGGAGTGCGGATGAGTGCACGTGATTAGTATTTTCAATAGCCGAGGCTGTTCTAAACCTGTTGATCGACAATAGTCAATATTGTAATTGCAGTTCTATATCAATCGGAACTGAATAGCATTTATTCCAGTAATAATTGTGATCTATACTAGAGCAACTCTCTGAAATTCGACTCCGCCAAATCTCTGTATAATATAATACAAGACAATCAGTACCACACATTCAACATGACCATTCAAATGACCATATGAAAAGAATATTGAAGGAAAAACTCACCATGTTCGGATTCATCTCTTGCTGCATATCAAGTGCAATACACAGCGGAGTCCACTCGCCTGTCGATCGACGATCGAGCGTAAACGTACCTACGTCTATGGCCATGCATATGCCGTCCGATGAGGATACTGAAGAGGCTGAAGATGCTGGAGATGAGACAAATGAAGTTGGAGTAGAACTTTTTGAGACAGAGACGGACTGTGAACAAGAGTAGAGCATGTCAACAACGTCAGGAGTGATCTCAATCTCACACAACAGCTCATCGCCCTTTTTTTGTTTCTCTTCGCTAGTTGCAGCTGACGGTCGTCTAGTCAAATGATGATAACCATTTTCGCAACAAGCTACAGATGCGAAGATTCTTCCTGGAAGAATATTTGCGGTCGTTCCGAGATACAGCTTTACGTTGTAGACGCCTGGCGGCACACGCATATTTCTAAATACGCGTACCCTGTGTGTTCTGTCAGTACTCTGTTTCGAGTGTCTCCTCTATGAAATAGATCTCACCCAGCCATTGTACATCCATTCGATTCCGGCACACTTCTATGCAAAGTGCGCTTGTTGAACGTTAGTAACCACTGCGGCTCGTTAGTAGAGATTAGGACTCGCCGCCAATACTCGTGAAGCTCAGCGTATACTCTCTTAAACCGCGATCTATCAGCTTCGTCAGGGTCACGCTGCAGGAACAAAAGGCCTTCGCTGCCATAGTCTGCTACAATGCGTTCTCGCCAGAGCAAAGGTGCCGATACTGCCGTCGCTGCTGCACGACATGTGCACGCGAACGCGGTGAAGTCTGCGAGAGCGAGATGAGCTGCGATTGACACGAGTAATTCCGGCGGCAGTCGGTCCATGCGAAATGCCAGAACACTAGTGTCTATAATCTATAACAGAAAGATGAGGAAGAGGATCTGGCAGTTAAATGGGCAGGCGGGGTTAAAGGGAGTGAGCCGCACCGACCATTGACCTAAACGGTCCTCATCGTCGTATTAATGCCCCGAATTGAACTATTTTGATGAGTGCAATGATCATGAGATGCGATTTTGCATGCAATTCGTATATATGCTCCTGTGATCCCAATAGCTGTGTATGAGCTAGCATGCTGAGTGATGAGATGAATGCTAATGTATATATATCTATATACACTATGCAATGAAGTTTTTGCAAAATGTAGCGAAGCGGAGAAACAAATAGTATAGTCGACTTTTCTAGACTCTGATGCAATAAGAGAAATAGATTATCACAATGATAAATGATAATATTAATCACTCTTGTTCTGCTTCATTTCCTTAATCATTGAACGAACCCATTCATCATCTTTGCTCTTTTCTTTCTTTTCTTTCTTTTCGATCGCTTTCTTTTTTGGTTTCTCGATCTTCTTTGTATTCTTTTCCTTCTTTGACTTCTTTTCTCTTGCTGTTTTTGACTTCTTTTCTCTTGCTGTTTTTGTCGTTGTTGTCGTTTTACTGCTTTCGATAACAATACTAGAAGTAATCGAGCCCTCTAATCCCTCTCCTTTCACAAACATTCTATAAAGTGGACTCTCTCTAGCACCCCTCACACTCGCAACCGCAATCTCTTCTTCTTTTTTCTTACTATAAACATCTAGTTCCTGTAGTCGTCCATCAAATACTCGCTCCCACCAGCTCTCATGTTCGAGCGATTTGTTGCCGAGTCCTTTTGTATCTTTTTTGTGGTGGACCAAGATCGGCCTCGCTAAGCTGTCTTTCTTGAACCCTGTTCCTGGTGTCCATCCATAAGATGTTAAATACTCTGTTGAGTTCATCTCTTTCCTATTATCGCTAATAACTTTTCGTGAGAGAAAGAAGAGAGAGCAAGCAAATATTTTTACTTTCAAATGTTATCGGGTTAGGGTATCTCGGATAGTCCACGAGGTCGGTCATCTTGATGAGGCACATTACCGATTTGATAGCGAATATCAAAATCCAAGAGAGAATAAAGATAAGAGAATATCAATAACAGCGCAATGGCGGACTTTGGAGGTACGCTCGTTAGTAAGGATTGTTTAAAGTTCATGCTGATGTCGATAATCCAGGATTTCCTCCAATACTGTCGCTGTTTTATACTACTTTTCATCCAACAGAGGGTGCAAAAGTGCTCTTTCAAGTATGTCATATAGATATATATATATATACTTATTGACAGAGTAATAATGACAATAATAGGTACCTCCGGGAAGCATTGTCAAATCGAAGGATCCTTCGGCGTTTGCTTCAACTCTATTCGACTTTGAAGTAATCAATAGCTATCTCATCCCGCGTCCTCAACTCTGCAACAAACTACTCACACTCCTCGTCAACAATAGAAGAATAGTCAGTCATCCAGTACATATTCAAAGCTCAGTATATCCTCGCAATTCATTTCTTTTTAATTTCTGCTTTGTATTCCGCAAATCTGCTGATATATCAGCATATATCCCCGTCGTGCGCAAATTGGCAAAGATGTTTCAAGCTCTTGAAGAACAAGATAGATTTTTATCGTCAATGTCTGCAGATGGTGAAAAGTTACGCAGCGTGGTTGATCAAATTTTTGAAGATTTGAATAATTACTGCGAATGCTTCATCCCTATCGACGGCTCCAACACTATTAATATCAAACTCTTCCCTCTTCACCCTGCACCCCCACAAATCCGCGCTTTCCACGTCCCAATCTCAACCGTCCGTCTTCGAGCAGTAATGGACGTAAATTGGGACCCGACAATGGAGAAAATAGTCGACCATATAGATGGCATCAACAGCGTACGCCAAATTTCATCAAACGCTGATACAGATTATAATCTTACGAGGAAATGCATTCAACATCTAATGTACTATAATTGTGTGATCATCGTCGATATCTTCCAATTCTCAAATAGATATGCTGTGACTCCTGATATTTCAGCATTCGTAACCGACCAGACTATTGCCGATGAATGCCAATCTTACGTCGCAGCCCTCCCACCTCGTCATCCTTCTACTTCAGCTACAACTACAACCATATCACCAAGTCTTTCTTCTTCTTCAACGACAAGCAGTGCAACATTCGCTTCGTCATCTCCTAATCAACGCTCGTCTTGCGACTTGCTCAATTTGTACTGTTCTCTAAATAGTGGTCTCACTGTTAAAGAATGGTACTTTTCTAATAGGACTCATCTGCGCGGTATCGATATCAGACGATTTATTTCATTCGGTATTATCAAAGGTTTAATTTATCGTGTCAACACATTTTCAATTCTGGAAAATCCAATTTCGTCTGAGTTCTCAGAAAACATCCCCTCTAGAGAACGACGAATGAGAAAATTGAGTAGGCGTATGAAGCACTTTGATCATATCTGTACAGACTTACAAGTCTCGAGTACACAAGCTTTGAATACTTTGAAAAAATACGGTGATGTTATTCTTGTTCATGCGTGAGTCTATTTTTTTTTCAATCTCAATAAAATATATCTACTCCCGCGCCCAGTATGATACGTCCTCAATACGTTTACTCTCTTCCTCATCTTCCTGCCTCATTCCCTTGGCAACAACCTTCTCTCCTTTGCCACCACTATTCAAACTCGCAGCGGCAGCAGCATTCTCTCCCGCACTAGCTCCACCTTCCATAACAACCTGCTGCACATGCATCTTCTGCTTCGCCCGATCCCGCATCCGCTCTTCAATAGTCCCGCGCACTAATAATCTATACACCGTGACCTGCTTCGTCTGTCCTAATCTATGCGCACGATCCATCGCCTGCGAGTCAATCGTCGGATTCCAATCCGAATCATAAAATATAACAGTATCCGCCGCTGTCAGATTAATACCTAGTCCTCCTGCTCGCGTACTCAACAAAAACACAAACAATTCAGGTTTAGTCTGCCAATCATTAACTAAATCCCTTCGATCGCTTAGCTTAGAAGAACCGTCTAATCGCACATATTTATACTGCCGATACGAAAGAAATTCCTCCATTAAATCCATCATCCGCGTCATCTGGAAATAGATAAGTACTCGATGATCATTCGCTTTCAACTCGGTCAGTAAGCTATCCAGTTTAACCAACTTGCCCGAATCAGTAACGAATTTAGACATTGGCGGTACTCGTATAGGCGAGAATCCAAATCGTTCGGAAGATGGCTGCGGCAGTAGAGCCATTCGCGGAACTTTCCTTGTCGCTTTGAAAATTTGCGCCTCGGTTTCTGCACTTTTGGCAAATAGCAACTCTGCAAGCGGACGACAGAACAGCGTGTCAGACCATTGCGTTGAAAAACTGGCATCTCCTGGACAGAAAACATCAATTGGTGGCGCAACGGCAGCAGGATCGTACATTGGAGGCAATCTATGCATGTTCTTGCCATGCACATACGCAGTGGAAATACCGTCATCCAGAAAAGGCCTTTCGCGCTTCACAAGAAGCATTCGAATAGCTGGACTATAATCGTCGTCAAATGAATTGTAATGCTGTCGCTCACTTGCATATACTGCGCGGGTAAAAATATCGGAATGAAACGCTCGTGAAACATCACTTGCACTCGTATCCACAAATTTGAGCCATGAGAAGGCGCCGGCTATTTTGGTTTTTCATGTTAGTCCGTTCTCTTTAAAAAAAAACTAAAAGTGAAAAAGCAAAATACTACTCACTTGAATCTTCATTCTCGTGCACGTAATCCGACTCAAAAATATTAAAAAGATGATTTAAATACTTGTTTCTAAATCCAGCTCGTCCATTTCCATTGGTCATCTCTTCAATACCATCCCGATATACCAATTTTGGCAGAACAAACTCGATAAAATTATGCAAGCAATATTGTACTTCCAAAAAATTACCTTCTCGCAAAAACGATCCGGTTCGCGAAAATCTCGCTAGGGATAACGGCGACTTTGTATCTGATCTCTCAAATAAATCCGGATGATTACAAACTTTCCGAAATTGCATAACCAAATTCATTAGATTCTGATTCGAATCGTCGAATTCGGCTTGCTCCATTAAATCATCAATCTTGATTTGCGCTTTAAGCGCTCGATACATCTCGCGTTGTCGATAGGTAAGATCGCAAAATACATCAAGTTCAATCTTGTCGCCTAACTCGGACTGAACATGTTTCTTCACGCGACGCAACATAAACGGCTTTAGAATCATATGTAAACGTTTCAGCTGTTCCTCATTAAGTTGCGTATTAGACGTCGCATGCGACTCGATATCTTTGGAAAACCACTCTGAGAATTCATCATGCGAGTCAAAAAGTGTAGGCATGATAAAATGAAGCAAAGCCCATAGCTCTTGCATCGAATTTTGAATCGGCGTACCCGTCAGCAACAATCTATTGCGGCATTGAAACCCAAGCAACGATTTCCATCGCGTTGAGGATGAAGACTTGATAGCCTGCGCCTCATCGAGAATCATATATTGCCATTTTATGCGCTGAAAGTACTGTGCATCGGCAACAATCAGCTGGTACGACGTCACAAGAACATGAAATGGCGCGTCTCTTGTATACGTAAGCTGCTTGCGGTCCCAAAACTTGCGCAACACTTTGCGATCCTTCGCGTTTCCCCAATACGGAAGCGCTTTAAAATCCGGCACAAACTTTGAAATCTCCTGCTGCCAGTTGTGTAAAGTTGACGCGGGTGCAATGACAAGAAAAGGTCCCCAGATATTATGCACTTCGGCAAGGTAAGCCATCACAGAAATACTCTGCACAGTCTTTCCTAATCCCATTTCATCGGCAAGAATTCCGTTGATGCCTTGCTCGTAGAGATTGACAAGCCAGTTAAGACCTTTAAGTTGATACCCTTTGAGTGCGCATGACAATAACTTTGGCTGTTCAATCTCAAGATTACCAAATGTGGTTGGGTTTTGAAAATTCATCTCACCAGTATCAGCGTCGAGATCCGGCTGCTGCTTATCAAACGTCTTTGCTCGGCTCTGCGCCGAAACAACAGCGGAGTGCGCATTATGCAGCGCAGCCTGATGAAGATCTTCATCGCCTGCGGCATCAAAGTCAAGATCTTGGACGGTGCGTTTTATTCCATCACCAGTGAAATCCTCAAGCGCACTCCGGCTCTTATCGTCGGATGGCTTCGCGAGAGTAGCTTCTTGCGGGGTAGCAAGTCCATCATCTTTAGAATCAGCCTCGATCTCGTCAGTCTTAATCTTGCGACCGATGAAGTGAGAATATAGCTCAGTCTGAGTGATGAGAAAGTTGAGTTTTCGCGCCTGTCGTCTTGCTTCCCGCGCCTCTTCTTCTTTCTTCGCCCGATCAAGAGCCTCTTTTTCGGCCTTTCGTCGTGAGTCACGCTCTTCACGCTCATTTCTCTTCCAGTAGACAAGCATCTCACGCATGGCGCGACGCGCTTTGGCCTGCAAATCCTTGACATTTTTATTTGTTCGAAACTGCCATCTTCGCGCTTCTTTGACGGCAAGCTGCGCTGTCTTGCGTGCGTTAGTCTGCTTAACTGATACTGACGACGAAACAATTCTCGCCACGCGCGGCACGTCTTTGCGCGCAATATCGCGCCAAATGGCGTCGTACATGTTTGTATACGCCTTTGCGTACATTTTAACTTCGCGACCGCTCGGCATAGTTGAGTTGCGAGAAGCCATAGCCTTGTCGCGCTCTGTGGCCTGTTTCTCGCGTTCGGCGGCCGCTGAGGCAGCGGCGGCTTGCTGCGCCTTTGATTTGTGTGATTTCTTTGGCGGTTTCGAAGAGATCGTCAGTTTGATACGCGATGAATACGGGGCTGTGTCATCATCGGCGGCAACTTCATCAAGCGGCTCGTCATCGTCATCTAATTCGGCATCGATCTCATCTTCGATATCTGCATCTTCAGTGGTTTGCTCATCGTCAGCATTCGCGTTAGACTTCTTCTTTTTGCCGTCCTCTTTGGTCGTCGAGTGTGCTTTGCGACGCATCTTTTGCGCTCGACGCAGATTGCGCTTGCGTTCGCGCTCAACTTCAGCCTCTTCACTAAGAACTAAAGCCATTGCTTCATCGTGAAAAAAAGATTTCGCCTGTTCACGACCTCGAAGAGTGGCAAGTTCGAGGCGCGCGAGTTGCTGGGCCTGGAAGGCTAGACAATGTCGCGCTCGTGACCGAGCAGCCACGGCAGCGACTTCTTCAGCGCGGCGACGCAGAGCAGCTTGATAATCAGCTTTGTCTTCAGCCGCTGAAGTAGAAGACATAGACGAGGCTGAAATTGCAGAAGACGAAGAAGCTGACGAGTCTGAGGAAGACGATTCGGTCTCGTCAGGGTCGCGACCGCGGCGAGTTGAACGTCGCTTTGGCGGCGAGCCGGGCGAGCTCTGCCGCCGAGGTCTCTTCCTGCCGGTGGTGATAGACTTTGTAGCGCCATTATTGCTGCTAGCTGCTGGTTTCGCGGCAGGAGGAGCAGGAGAAGGCGAAACGGGTGGATCGTCGGTATTGAGCAGTGCCGAGATGGACATTGCCTGACGGCTTGGAGTCGCCTGAGGAAGTAATACATTTCAGTTAGGTTAAATGTAGTTTTTGCGTAAATATAAACATCTAATACACACCTGATCAGCCATTGCAAAGGGATCAAAGAAAATAGAAAAATATAAGTGTACGATAGAGTGCGGGCGGGTTGGTTGTAAGGAAGTGCGCTGCTCCTGACCTCCCGCAAGCCGCGCTGAATAATAGCTTATTAAGATTTGAACTTTAAGAAAATGTAGTGGCTCTAGTATCCTTTGCTATCTTTTGTATTCTTTCGCAAAATAAGATACTGCTTACTGAAGATAAGGTCATGAACGCACTTGAAGCAGCGGCAGCTCGCAACCTCGGTTTGCTGCTTCCGCTCGAGAAAGAAGCGCTGATAGAAATCATCAACTATGCATCGTCCTTGCCAGGTCCTGACGAAGCTGCTTCTTATTTCTATGTATGTATTTGTATTTGTATTTGCTTCAAGAAAGTCGTTCTAATTTTGTCTATGACTTATTAGGAGCTGCTGGGTCATGAAACGATGGCCGTAGAGTTTATTCATGGCTTTTGTTCGAGAAGGTGGCCATCTCAAGCATCAACGAATACAAATGCAAATGCGAATGCAAACTCCACTGCTACAACCAAACCGACAACTAAGAAGACTGCGATTGCAACTAAAAAGACCGTTGTTAATACTATATCATCTCAACTCCAGCAGGCTAAATCAAAGACTACAAATCAGCAGTCAACAGCTACTTCTACATCAACTCCAGTTATCGGCGGATATCAAAAGAAAAATGTGAATGAAGTATACTACGAGTAAGTTAATATTTATTTTATTAGCAATTATACACTTTCTCTAAACAAATAACACAGAAAGTCATCTCCTTCTTCTCGACCTCAAACTCCTGGATCATTAACGTCCTCCTTACTCGACAAAAAACCCATCGGCGCAACAAAATCCTCTTCTCTTTCTTCAACTTCAAAGCAAGTCCCTAAGCCATCAGCAATAAAGTCGGCTCTAGCAAAAGAATCCGCTCCAAATTCTATTAAAGTCAAATCTCTCCATGAAATCGACTCTGCACTTCGTCAACTCGAATCATCTATGGCACCCTCTTTCGTGCGTCAGAAATGCGACTGTCAGGCTCAGCGACACGAGCTTCTTGAGATAGCTCCAAATTGCCTCAATTGCGGTAAAATCATATGTGTCAAAGAAGGTCTTGGTCCTTGTACGTTCTGCAATACTCCACTGCTCTCGAATGAAGAATACGCAGCCATAATTGGAGAACTCAAACAAGAACGCGGACAACTAAAATCAGAAATCAATAATTCTCAGCAGTCTTCAAGGCCCAAATCGCGTCCTCCCAAAGCATCGTACTCTGGCTCGGCAGGGGGTCAGCCGTTGGTTTCTCATTCTCCATCCTCATCAGAACTACGGTCGTCTGAGAGAATAGCTCTGCCTGGTCTCGACAAGGCAAACGCACAATTGGCAAATCTGCTAAATTTCCAATCCACTTCCGCGCAACGCACTCGTATTATCGACAACGCAGCCGACTTTGATCTTCCTTCTTCATCGTCATCGGCAGCATGGTTAACCCCCGTCGAACGTGCCGCCCAAATCAAACGCCAACAGCGCTCGCTTCGCAAGATGCAAGCTCTCGAACGAAAAAGAAATGGTCGCGGGAAACGTGTAGTCTCTATTGATCTGCGGGGAAACAAACTTGTCGTTGGCGATCATTCGGAAACAGACTACTCTTCTGAGGACGATGACGAAGAGGTTGATCAAGCGGAGGCTATAAAGAAGCAGACTGGATTTATTGCAAAGAAATGGGATCCAGATGCCGATAACGATCGCTTTGTCAAGCCTCTTTATCATTCCCCAGCCTCTACGAATGGCCGGAAATCAAAACAGAATCTTCTCACGCCAGACACTGTAGTCGAGTACCTTCATACTACTCAGATGCCTAGAGTTCTTGACGACGATGGCGATGACGATGATAAATAGATTACGAAGTCAAATAAACAATTATATATAAATAACTTTTTTATTATATGGATTCATATACATGCAGGAAAGAAAAAACCCTTTTTGGTACAAAATAAAACTAGACACATAAACCAAACCAAACCACTCTTCTAAGCCTTGATGGTCGACGCCGCCCGCAAAGACGAAGCCCGTCTCTTCTTGATCTCAGCCCGCTTAGCCTTGGTTTCGCTGACACGCTTGGCAAGTAACTGAGCGTACTCAGCCGCGGCCTCCTTCTGAGCCTCAGCCTGCTTGATCTTGAGAGAGTGAAGACGACGCTTGCGCTGCAGAGTCTGGGGAGTAACAAGACGCTGGATCTTGGGAGCCTTAGTGTAGGACTTGCCGTTCTTCTCGACAGTGCGGCGAACGACGTACTTGCGCACATCGTCCTCCTTGGTGAGACCCCAGAACTTGCGGATCTTGGACGCGCGCTTGGGTCCAAGACGCTTGGGAGCCTCGGAGTCAGTGACACCCGCGATGTCGGACTCACCCTGCTTGACAATGGAGAGGGAGAGTACAGCGAGGTCGTTGGCGACGATGCAGCCGCGAACGGACTTACGCTTGCGCTCACCGGTGCGACGCGGGCGGTAGCAAGAGTGGCCCTTTGAGAGCAGCAGACGCACACGCGACGGGTGCATAACTCCTCTAGAAAAAAGTCTTATGTTAGTATTAAGTTTATGACATGATGTAAATGAGAAAGAACGTACTGCTTCATAGGGAAACCCTGCTTGTCGTTGCCACCAGTGATCTTGAAAATGTATCCCTTGAACTCGTCGCCGACGCTGTCGCCCTCGACTTCCTGTCCAATGCGCTTCTCAAGAAAGACATGAGTACGACGTTCATCATCAATCTCAATCAGCTTTTGTGTGCCGTTGGCCGGGTAGGAGATGTTGAGCTGGATGAATATGTTAGCTTTGTTCTTCGGCATAGTCGCGATACTGCGAGCGATAAATAATTCCAATCATAACAAAATAATTCAATTATAACCAAACAATCATATTATTTCAAACAGTATCAAGAATATATCACCAATATCTTACCTTCATGTTGTTTGTCGAAGAAGCAAGTTGCTGAAGTTGCCAAAGTAGTCTGTGTCTACAACGCTCGTCAAAGGTGTCCATCCGCGACTGTCATACTGCGGCTCTACTAAATCACAGTCACACTCACTCCTCTGTAGGGTTGTACCCTAACTCATGTCACGTGTCATTATGTAATGTGTGTTCTATTTGTGTGTGCAGTTGTGCAGGGGCAACTACTCTAAATGCTCCAAAAATATTCTACTCAGCTGTCTCTTGCTTCTTGCTTCAACACAATGCTCGCAGATACTCTTGCCTCGTCGCCAGACCTTCTCGCAAGGATACTTCCTAGAGTCTTTCTCGATAAGCACCTCTCTCTCAACCCACCTCTCAGACCCTCACTGCGTTCGCCGCGTTCGCCGACCGCATTCCGTGACTGCGCAATCAACACCGAAGCCCTCTCAAGCACACTCGGCTCGGCCGTCGTGCGCATCGGCAGCTGCATCGCCGTATGTGGAATCACCGGATTTGTGCTCGAAGCAGCAGCAGCTTCAGACGCTGAATCGGCAGCAACACTCTACACAAATATAGACCTCGCAGGCCGCGGCTCCGGCCCGCCTCTGCCAGAGCTCATGGCTCTCTCGCAGTGGCTCTTCGAGGCAACCTCAGCTGCTCAACTCTATGATCCGGCCCAGCTGCGTCTAGACGACCTGCACACTTTGGTCTTGCAGGCTCAGATCCAGCTACTTTCACCTCTTGCAGCCGGCGACGTCGCTTGGGCTGCGCTCATCGCCGCCCTGCGTGCCACGAACTTGCCTGTCATCAGCACACCCGACAACACCACAGACTCGACTTCGACGCCAACTGGTGCTCTCGAGTTTTCCCGCACAAATACAACTCCTCTCAATCTTAGATCTCCTTCGTCTCTGCCTTGGTGTACTATCTTTGGCATCGTGCGCAACCAGTCCGGTCAGCAAATCATTCTGGCCGATCTAGAAGGCGCTGTCGAAGATGTCGCGGTTGACGGCCGCGTCGCCGTCATCGTATCTGCCGACAGTGACGTGCTTACTAGTTTGTCTGTCGCTGCTGGTAAATCCCATGTGTCGAAGCAAGATGTTAGTGATTGCGTCAAGCTTGCTCGAAAACGTTCCGCTGAGCTCGACAAGATCTTGCTTCAGCAACTGTAGCATTTAGTCTATTGTGTATTTCTAGACTTTTTTCTTTTGTATTTTACTGCATCGGCGTTGTTGGTTGAATTTCTTATGCTATCTTGTATTCTATCATATACTATATTATACTATATCTTTCTATACAGAAAGTCCTCGCAATCTCCGCCCAACTGCAGCGTACTTGCGCAATCGACCCAGGCCTGCCTTTGTTTGATCCTGCAACGCATCCGGCAAAAACCCTCCTGAATAGATGCAATGTACAACCATCTTCTCGTGATACTTCAGATTAGGTAATAACTTTGGCGTAATCAGGAAATACTGACTGGCGTGCTCCGCACACGCAACGTCAATCATTCTTCCGTGCACCATCCGCTCGTTTCGTGGATCCATGCCTTGGTTGATCTCATCGACCACCCTAAACGGAGCCTTTGTCGCGCATTGCAGCGCCATTAAGTAAAATATCGTAGACACTGATCGCTCGCCTCCTGACTGTCGCTGATGCGTCAACAGCTGCAGTTGCTCATTCTCCCTGAACCGCACCTTAATCTCAATACACCACTTGTCATAATCTTCTTCCTTTCCAACCGCAACTAAGCCAGCACAACCAATAGACTTCAACGCCTCTGCAAATTCAACTGAAATCCGCGCAACAAGCTCATCAAGCTCCGTCTCCCATAACCTCCGAATATCTAAAATGCGACTCGCAAGCTCATTCACTTTGGCTGAACTATTATCAACTTTCTCTTGCAATCTCACAATATCTTGCTCCCGCCTCTCGAATTGTTCAATAACATGCGCATTCCCACTGAAAATCATTTCTAGTTGCTCGCGTACACTCGCCAATTCCCGCTCAATCGCTTCCAAATCTGCACGATCGCTATCGTTCATGTACTCTTCAACCTTGGCAGCGGCTTCGGCACTTAGTGAGCTCACGTGTCTGCCCAGCTCCTCTTTTGCTTCTTTGGATTTGGCCCTCGCATCTTTAACTTCTTTCTTGACTATTCTTTTGGTTAGCCATCATTCTTTCTTATACTCTAGTTAATATGATAAAACTTACGCTCGGCACACTCCTTCTCCAAGTCAACTAACTCCTGATTTGCAATCTCAAATCTCTCCTTCAACACCGCATAATCACTACTATGCTTAAATCCTTCAACAGCTTTAGCCGCATTCTCAACCTTCGCATCAAATATTCTTTGTAGCGCATTCACAAGACTCGTTGCAAATGCTTCCTTCTGTTGATTGATCTCGCCAATAGCTTCGCGACATTCAGCTATTCGCTCGTCAAAATTATTTGGTCGCGCTTCAAGTTCGCGTAGTTGTACTCGGCAATCATTCAGTCTTGCCTCTGCAGTGTTATACGCGCGACGCGCATTCTGAATTTCCTGCAACCCGCCTTGGATCTTGCTTCTTTCTTCATCCAAGGCCCGTCTATCACGCGTTATCAATTTCAACTTGTTTACCGATGCCGCGTGCGAATCTTTAGTCTGTGCTGCCTGATCAACAAGATCCGTCACTTTTTCTGTCAGCTCTGCTTTCTCCTGATGATCCCCTCCGCTACCTTTCAGCACCATACTATCGTAGATTGTCTGCATCGACTTCATTATCTCCCTATCTCCATAAGACGACCTTTTCACATACACCGATCGCCGGCCTGAAATGTACTTTGCAATAAGCGGTTCTCCATTCCCACGTTTCTCATTGTCCAGCGCGTTTATCTGCTCTAGCGTCAACTCGCGCCGACTAAACGCAACCTGATCTATATTTGCGACGTGGCAAAGCATGTTTACCACTGCATCCGGAGCTGAAATCAGATCAGTCACAAAACAATCAAATCCAAACGCTTGCAATCGCTCATTGCTAAGCGCACGCGGCCATGTGTCTAGTGTTGGATGATCTGAGTTTGAAAATTCTGCTACTGACACTGAGAATCCCAAATCGTCCTGAACGAGCTTGTTGAACAAAACATAATCGGCACGGTTTAGACAGGTGAAGGTCAGCATCGAATTTCGTCTAACCACCGACTCGACTGCATAATCCGTCGACGTATCGCGAACAGCCATGCACATAATTGGCGGCTCGTAAATCTGTTCAGAAAACTTGTCCTGATTCCTGCGCAGCCAGAGGATCGCATTATATGTATTCGGATCGGCTCGTTTTGCAAGGTTGAGTTTCTGCACATCGGCATTATCAAGCTTTGTCAATTCGCGCTTGAGGCCGTCAATCTCGCCATCAAGCCTGCTGCGCTGCTGGTCAAGCTCCGACGTCTTATCTGCAGCCGCCTCTCTTTGTGTTTCATTGGCCCGTAGTCGCGCTCGGATGTCTTTCAGTTGTTCATTTAGTTCTCTCTCAGCAGTAGCATCAGGCTCGTGTTGCAACGTCGCCTCAAGCTTTTCAATGTCGCGATTCAGTTTGCGGATCTCGCCGCGCAAGTTCTCGCGTTCTCTGATAATTGCCTGGATCGCTGTGTTTTGCTCTGCAACTTGCGCATCAAATTCGTGTCGCTTTTCGAAAAGCTTCTTAAACTTTTTTTCAGCCTTTTGCAAAACCAATCCAGTCTCTTGTAGTCGCTCCCTAGCCTCTCGCGTCTTCTCTTTGGATTCTTCGACCAGTCTTGCAGAAGGTTCAGCCTGGGCTTTCGCCTTCTTAAGTTTTTCATACGCAGCACGAAATTCCGTTTTGGCAGCGACAGCATTGTCCATATACTGTTGCATCTGCGCAGCTGGGCGCAAGTTCTCAAGGTATGTGATTCGCTCACGCAACTCCTCGCGTTGTCTGAACCGCTCGACTTCCTCTCGAGTGCGTTCCTGCAGAACTTTCAGTCGCTCGAGCTCTTTCTCGTTAGCCTCGCTTCCTTGAGCAAGAATTTTGTATTCCTGATGAAGCTTTATGAGCTCTAGATGGCGCGGAAGCATATCGGCTGAACCTGTTGCTCGCTCGGTTTCTTGTAAGAGCATTTGCGGGGTCATATGTGCGAATTCAGCCACTTTGTCTTGCGGTAGGAATTGGCATAGATTATCGATTTGGATCGAGAAGGAGTCTGTAAGCTCCTTAACTGCTTTAGCTGTGCTGTGTTTTCCTTCGCAAGAGTTAGCCAGATTATTTTAGCAACTAAACAAGCATAACTTAGTTTACCGTTTATATTCCATTCGGAGCGGTTATCGGTAAAGATCGTACGTTCGATGATTGGGTTGCGCTCGTTGTCGTGGCCTTTGATTTCGATGAGGATAGTGCCGCGCTTCTTGCCTTGTTTCACAAACTCGCCGATATCTTTTGCGCGTCCAAGTATCTAAATTTTTTAGATTATCAGATTCAACGCTAGCTAGAAGTCAGACTGAAAAAGAAGATACCTCCGGCTTGCCACCCAATCCTAACGCAACCGCACAGACAAGAGTACTCTTTCCAGTTCCATTCGGTCCTATAAGCATATTCAAACTCGGTCCCAAAGTAAACTCAGCATGCGCATAGGTGACAAAATCAGTCATCACAACGCGAACAATAGCCCCAGGCGCATGCAGAAGCTGAGGGTTACTGTTGGAGTCTGCTACGCGTCTGCGCTTGTTTGCGCTGCCAACGCTATCGCTGATCCCGCTAGCTTGACTCCCGCTCAAATTATCATCTTCGTCATCTTTGCCCTCTTCTTCAAAGGCAAGTTTGCGGACAGATGGCATAGTCGCTGCTGCTGCTGCTGCTGCTATGCTGCTGTTGTTGCTGTCTGCGATACTGCTGCTGTCTAGCCCCGAGACTGCGACGCGTCTCATCAGTCAGGTACGTCACGTGTCTCATCACGTGATATCAGATCTTGCTCTGGCTTGTCCCAAAAGAAAAATTCAAGAAAGCGGATCAAGCGTATTTGGCTTATTCTGCAACAACCTCAACAGCTGCAAAATACTTCTGAGTATTTCAAAAAAGTTGGGAAATTACCAAAATGTCGTCGAATTCTATAAAGCTTCTTGCTGGGAACTCGCATCCCGAACTAGCCAAGCTCGTTAGTATGCGGTATGTTTCTCTGTCTTTTCTCCTTGTTGCAATTGCTTGTATGTCGAGAAGTAGGTGCTAACTGCTTTCTCGAACTTGCCTCTGTGTTTGTTTGGCATGTAGCTACGGTATTTGAAATATCTATTGCTACTAGCTCAGCGGCACGGGGTTTTGCTTCGAGAGCGTTCTTGCTAGACTTGGAATCGAACTTGCAAAAGTTGCTGTTTTTCAGTATTCAAACCAGGAAACTTCAGTCACAATCGGAGAGTCTGTTCGTGATGAGGATGGTACTATAGTCTTTTTTTTGACATAATTCGGAGTTTAACTTATACGAGCAGTCTTCATCTTGCAAACCGGCTGCGGAGAGATCAATGACAACCTCATGGAACTCCTCATCATGATCAACGCCTGCAAGACTGCCTCCGCCCGGCGTATCACCGCCGTCATGCCAAACTTCCCCTACGCTCGTCAAGACAAGAAGGACAAGTCACGAGCACCCATAACCGCAAAACTGATGGCAAACATGCTGCAAACCGCAGGCTGTAACCACGTTATCACCATGGACCTTCATGCCTCGCAAATCCAAGGCTTCTTCGATGTACCCGTCGATAACCTCTACGCCGAACCCTCCGTACTCAAATATATTCGCGAGTCCATTGACTATGCAAACGCAGTTATTGTATCTCCCGACGCCGGCGGTGCAAAGCGCGCCGCCGCCCTCGCAGACAGACTCGACCTCAACTTTGCTCTAATTCACAAGGAGCGTCAGCGCGCAAACGAAGTTTCTCGCATGGTTCTCGTAGGTGATGTCTCGGGTAAAGTGGCCCTCCTTGTCGACGATATGGCTGATACTTGCGGTACTCTCGTTAAAGCAGCCGAGACACTCACCACCCACGGCGCAGTCGGCGTCGTGGCTATCGTCACTCATGGCATACTGTCTGGAAAAGCTTGTGAGCGAATCTCTGCCAGCAAACTCACAAGCGTAATCTGTACAAATACCGTCCCTCATGACGACAAAAAACTTATTTGTCCGAAATTAGATACTATCGACATCAGCCCTACTTTGGCTGAAAGTATACGTCGTCTACATAACGGCGAAAGTGTTTCTTATCTCTTTACGCATGTTCCGCTGTGATAAATGTTCCGCCATTACTAGACATAGTCTTGTTTAATGCTGAGCAGCTGCTTTTGGGAACCTAGATCAACATAAAAAAAATATCTCTGGCGTAATTGTACTAAGTTTTATCAATTTTTCTAATTATTTGTCTTTTTTTTTTCTGCGTCATTTTGGTGTATTAATGAAAGCATTTTATATTTATATATCTTGTACATTCCTCACGCAAAATCTATACATTAACAAGAGAAATACCAGGAGTTCCCGGCACAGCTGTCTCAGCCTCTTTAGGATAAGCAATAGCAGTAGTCTCACCTGTCAGAATATTCTTCGCGTGTGAACTACCTTCAGTCAACACATAAGCCTCAATTTCCGCGCTCGCAACGCTGCGTTGCAAGATTGAGATCGCTGCCCGTACAGTTTCCACTTCGTCAAATGCGAGCTTACGATTGAAGACAACGTTTGGAGATTCTTTGCCGCCAGTCAGACGGAACTTTAGGTGGTTAACAAATGGCATCGAGCGCTTCATGTCGCCCAATTTTTGCACTTTCTGCGTCAAATCACTCGAAAATGCCAGAGATACCTTATATATTCATTAGCAAAACAGCTAGCCCATTTTGTTTTCAAATATACTTACCGAATCAAACGCATCGCGGAC
The DNA here is from genome assembly GCF_038497685.1 of Kockiozyma suomiensis. NCBI lineage: Eukaryota > Fungi > Ascomycota > Lipomycetes > Lipomycetales > Lipomycetaceae > Kockiozyma > Kockiozyma suomiensis. The sequence goes on from NW_027117664.1 coordinate 1,540,918, forward strand.
CAAGTCGAGATACTGCTCCTGCCACGTCGGATACGACAACGCAACATAAATCGTCAATTTTGTCGGCTTTTTCAAATCAAAGGTGGCAGGTTTTCCTTTCTTCTGCTTCTTGATATTCGATCCTTCAGTCTCACGGATCGATCTTGAAACACTGCGAACATACTCAAGCGCGGCAGTAAGTCCATTATCAATCTCGCCACTAATCTCGGGGAACAATGCCCACTGCACTGATTTTTCCTTCTTGAGCACCTCAAGCCAAATGAACTCGGCAAAATGAGGCGCAATAGGTGTCAAAAGAAGCGCTTGCGCCTCGATATATCGCAGGACGAGGTCGCGGTGCATTCCACCTTCGTGCGAAGCGGCCTCTCGGTAAAAGTCACGAGCAGCCTGGAAATCATACAAACCAGTCTTGAGTGCCGCCTTGTAGTTTGTCAACGAGTAGTTAGCCTTCGTAGCCTCAATCACTACATTCATCTCATTCTCAAACGCACGGTCGAGGAAAGAATCCTTGCTTCCCGTACGCAATTTATCAATGTTAGCAATCTGACTCTCGCACCATTCACGCATAGTATATAGACGCAAAATCATAGCATTCGCATTCGCTTCGTCAAAATTGGCATCTTCAAACGTGTCTCCAGCGTCTGCCAACGCAATGCGCGCACAATCAGCACCAAATTTCTTGACAATTTCCTTTAACGTCAAAAAGTTACCAACACTCTTCGACATCTTTTCATTGTTGAGCAGTAAATGTCCATTAGTTCGCACTCCCCGCGGCCAGAACTGCTGAGGGAACAACGCAACATGGCAGTATAAGAAGAAAGTCAAATGATTGTTGATCAAGTCTTTGCCAGACACTCGAACGTCAAGTGGGTAGAAGTATTCAAACTCGCGGCGCATCGCCTTAAGCTTTTCTACAGGAATAGAAGAATTTGTGGGAAATTCTGATCGGCAAAAGATGTAGTCAAATACTTCATCAGTCATTTGCTCCACAGTCACGTTAGCAATACCGGGCGTCTTGCCAAAGATATCGCCGTGCAGATAGTGCGCAATAGTGTAGTACGCCATGTACACAGTCGAGTCAGACAAACTCTCAACAAGGTACTGCTTATCCCACGGCAATCGAGTTCCGAGACCGTACGAACGAGCACAAGCCCAATTTTTAAGCCAGTCAAGAACTTTTTCAAAGGCATGGCGTGACTCAGAGCTATAAGTGTTGATATTACTGAGCAACGACAATGTTTGATTTTTCCATGACTCTTCGCCGTAATCCATGTACCACTGGTCTTCAAGCGAGACAACACATTCGTCGCCACTGCGCGACATGACAAGTCCTTCGGGCTCATTGTAAACAAAGGCATCTCCCGAAGCAATCAAATCGTCCTTGACCTTGTTCTTGGCAATTTCGACCTTCTCCCCCTTGTATTTTCCAATAACCATTGTACCTTGGTAGAATGCGTCTTTATAGGCAATCTCCTTCGCTTTGGCAAGAGCATCCTTATCCTTTGGCGACTGGATTTTGAACTCCTTAACGAGGGCTACCGCGGTCAAGTCACCATAGTTGGGAGTAGTGATGATAGGAATTGGCTCAAGCGAAGCCCACTCCTTTTCGATCCCGTAAAAGTCAGCCTTCTTAGCAAGCTCCACGACAGTAGCATAATCGTCAGGCGAGTCGGACGGCACCGAGGTAACGACACCGGTACCCTTTGACGCAAGAATGGTGTCCATGGGAAGCACCCGAACTTCAGGGTAGACGCTCAACGGCGCATGAATACGAGCACCAATCATGGTGCTTCCGGGGAGTTCTGCAACAAGCTTTGCCTCGCCGCGCACAGGTGTGATCTTTTGGAAAGACATATTTTTAGCAGCACGCGAGGTGCAGATGTAGTACTCCTCTGGGGAAATCTCGTACATTCCATATGTGATGCTGGGACTCACAAAGCAGCAGGTCTGGCCGTACATAGTCTCAGGACGAAGAGTAGCCGCAATCAAAGACACAGTCTTGCCCTCGGCCTTGAAGCCAGCCCTGTCAAGAACTTCCTGAGCGGCAGCTGGCCACTCGATGACCTTGATCTTGACACCGGTATATTCTTGGGGGTTAACACCTTCACCGCTCTGTCTGTCGTGATCCATGCACGGCTGGCCGTCTTTAGCAGAGTAAATTGTATATCGAAGACCGAACTTAACCCGATTCAAAGCCTTGAGAGAGTTCATTTGCCATCTCACAAAGGCGTCATAGAACGGGTTAGCATCTGTTGTGACAAAGCTGCGTCTCCAGTCAATTCTAGATCCGAAATCGTTACAGTCCTCTTTGCAAAGCGGGGGGAAAGTCTCGAGCCAGTACGCGGTGTCGGCAAACTTGTGGACTTCTTCACGCGGGATACCGAGCTGCACCATGATTTCAAATTGGAACTTGCTACGACCTTTTTTGGCTGCCGCTTTGGACTTTCCGGCGCGGAACTTGGTTGGGTCGGTCTTGCCTTGCGGAGTTACGACGAGCGAAGGCACGTCTTCCTCTTCAGGCGGACAGTTTTCAAAATTTTGTCCAAACATCTCGACCTCTCGAGTTAGCTTGTCAGCGCATGCCTATGATAGAATAAATCAGTTTTCAGGTTTGCCTATTGAACAGAGGAGCAATCAGATAACAGTACCTTGATAGGCATACCCGTGCAGTGGAAACCAAAAGGGAAAAGAGCACGCTTGCCCAACATTCTCTCAAACCCAGTCTGGAACTCGACTTTACTCATTGTGAAGGCATGGCCGGCATGTAAAACACCGTTCATGTAAGGATAAGCCATCATGCCCATGAACTTTGGATATTTTTCCCGCATTTCTGGGCCAGTGGTACCGCTACACTCTTCAAGAGTTGGAGCGTCGAACTCAAAGATCTTGTCCTTGCGCCACTTTTGCTGGTATTTTTTCTCGATTTCAATAAGAGCATCTCGCTTTTCGGTCTATAAAAATCAGTTAGAATCAAAGAGAGTAATACAATTTTTTCTATCAAGTATCGCAGATTAGCTTACATTCTCCATCACCAGCGTCTTCGCCGGAGCAGAAGCTCCATTCGCAGTACTCATGATTTCTACCAATTTGATCCAACTATTCGTGTCGTAGCTGCTGGAAGAGAACAGCTGCAAGCAATTGAACGCAGTAATATCGTGGTTACAAAAATCTAGTTTTTTTGACGGGGAGCAAACAAGTGTATATTAGGGTTGTCCCTTTGGGAAGGTCTTAATATTTAAAGTTTGCAGAAATATATAAACACTGAAAAGTCTGCTCTCTGTCTTTTTTATTTTTTTGTTTCCTTTCGTCGGATGCTTCTTTATCTGGTTCGCCATGCTGGTAATATTAGTACATCCTGTACTTTTGCGCAATTTCTCACTAACTCGTGTCTGAAGAGTCGACAGACAACTTCAGGCGTCTGTATTCCGGCTCTGGCCGCGATGTCGAGCTCACTGAGTTGGGCCAGCAGCAGGCACTTGCTCTTGGAGCCCATCTCTCAGAAAGGCGTGTGAGTAGATTGTTTGTGTCGCCGATGAAGCGTACCAGAGCTACTGCAGCGCCAATCAGTGGAGCGTGGCCCGAGGCCGAAGTCGTCTTCTCTGAGCTGCTTGTAGAGAGGCACTTTGGAAGTACCGAAGGTCGCTCAGTTTATGCCGATATCGCGTTGTCCGATGCCGAGAGCTCTGGAGCTGTCACTGTGCGAGTAGGCGAGTTTTACCGCTCGCTACTGCTGCCCGAATTTTTGGCGGAGGATGCGCCTGGGGTTGTCGTTGTCGTCTCGCACGGCATGACGATCGCGAAATTGCTGCCAGTTATTCTGTCGGACTTCGAGTATACGCCATCTGTTCCTGTGGCGATGCTACCAAATGCCGGTTACCATATGCTAGATATTGACTGCACTTCCAGGAAAATACGGTCGTCTGCATTTAGGGTCAATTCTCATTTGGCTGGTGTGAAAACTGCAAAGGCACTGAAGGGCGCACAGTTCGACTCGTCACAGACTCGCATAGACTCTTTCTTTAAGAAGTAGCCAGTTGTATTCTGTTAAGGTACGTTTTTCTTATTCGAAGCATTGCTACTGTACGAGATCATTATCATGATGAAAAAAATATTCACAGACCTGATCCGATGCTTTGAGCATTTGAGGATACTAATATTGCCTTAACTGATTATCATAATGATCTCCGTTTCCGCTATGCTCTTTCAAGCATTATGTGAGCCGTGCTAACGATAAGATGATAGGTTTCTGTTCATTACCCAAATATAAACACTAAAAACAAATAAATTTCATATAAGACGCATCCGTAACTCCTAATTTTGTAATATCGTGTAACTATTCACTTCTCTTCTTGATAAACGCCATTAAGACCGCCTTCATCAGCTACGTGTAAATGTGACGCCCTGCACGAGTGGTTCTGGTCGTGTGCTGAAGACGACTTTCTTCTTTATAACTTCGACAATTTCAACGCTCTGCCCATCTGGATTACCGTGTTCGTGTTCATCATCGCCCTCACTGCGACGCATTAGCCCAACCGGCGGCTTCAAATCCACAATCTTGCCTTCCATGCGCTGGTGATTTCCGATATAAAGCCACACAACAGTCTCGTCCTTTTCGAATACCAATCTCCCGATATCAGTCGGCGTACCTGAGGGAGTAGTTGCGGAAAAATGAATCGTGCCTTGGATTTCGAGCAGCGCCAGGCCTGATGGTGTTTGCAGGATTTCAGGAAGATTGTTGATTGATATTTGCGTGTCGGAGTCGCGACGCGTGCGGACAGATAGAGTTGCGGATGGCATTTGGTTGTATATCGCTGCGTATTAATTATAGGAGAAACTTGTTATTATAAGTAATAATATCCAATCATCAAACATACGCCAGTAAATATATGTGTTGTATAGTATAGAAGGAAAAATACCAAAAGAACATTCAAAATGATTGAGGTTCTAATTCAAAGACTCTCAGATTTAACCTAAACTACCGCGACTAAAACTCGAGTAGTCAAATATTCACAAAAACATCTACAAAACAATCAACTCTTCAACTTCTCCCCACCGCACCACTCTTAATATACATTGCAAAAATAAGGAAAATTATAGAATATTTTAGAGCAATAAACTGTTGTTAAAGATTCATTCATGACTGCGCTGGCGTTAAGTCTACAGCGCCTTCTTCTCGCTCAATTTGTCCACAAAGAAGGTGACTCGTCGTTCCCGTTGATCTCGAAATCTCTATCCTCTCATCCATTATTGCGAGACTCTGGATTGAGGCCTGTTACCGATAAAGTATTTCTTATAATTATTTTTCAATTTATTAAAATGAATATGAGACTGACTTGAGACAAAGGAATGCGAGGAGCTGTACAATTCAATGCTGAAAGCCGAAGGTCTGGAACGACAACCTAGCACCGGTATCGGGGCAGATGTCGAGCGTATGTACATATATTACTTTTATTATTGTTGCACAGCTAATATCAAAATTTAAATCAAAGCCTCACCTTCCGTCATCACGCTGACGCAGTTACTATACTCTCGCTATCGTCAAGAACTCATTCAGCAAGTCCGACAAGATGAACAAGACTACCGGAAATATTTACTCGAGATCGAGGAGATTGGCCGCGGGGAATGGGATACGCGATTGCCTGATCTTGAGGCGATGGCAAACCAGCAGACTCTGGGCGCAGACGACGAAGATGAGGAACCGCACCCGCAAACTAATACGTCTACAGCAATCACGACAACGACAGCAGCAGCAACAGCAAGCAGTACGCAAGACCAAGCCCCAGCTCAGACCGAAGAGTTTGTTGATGCTAGAGAAGACTCGACTGGTCTTGAAGATCTAGAAATGAAAGATATAATGGACGAAATGCTCACCGAAGACGCAAAATCGTTGAGTACTTCGCAGCCAGTATCAGTCACCAGTTCACAGCAGATACCTGCAAGCGGTAGCTCAATGGCTGTCGCACCAAACGAATCTACAATTTCAATGCCAAACACATCAATAGACGATAACTCTGTGCCTCCAACCACCTCACAGCTCCAGCCATCTTCTGTTTCAGGAGTAGAGCTAACACAAGAGGATCTACATCTTGACCAGGCTGCCCTGGACTCTGTGTCTGGAAGTGCGACATCAGAGAAGCAAGCCGATAGTGAAATGCTTGACGCTCCACCATCTTCATTCCCTGGTGCACATCAATTATTACAAAGAGCAGGAGAAGATATGGAGCGTACTATATCTCCGGACGCAACAGACTCTGACACTCCGCTGCATCCTATAGCCGCTGCTCAGCAAGACACGACAGCTACTAGGGCAGATGAAAATGTAGAAGCAGATGAGGGCGACGAGAAACAAGAGAATATATTACCAGCTGATTCAAAAAGAACTGAGTCCTCTACAAAGAGCGCAGCCGCTGAGCCAGAGCAAGAACCTTCAATCACCTCCGAGACACAAGAGAAAGAGCCCTCATCGGCGCTCGAAATTGCCGACTCGGATGCTCTAGAATTCACTTCAGACCATGAACATGCCGAGGTCGAGGAGGTAGCGGAGCAATCCTCTCCTACGGCTTTGAAATCTGAGATGGATGAAGATAAAGAGGAAGTCGAAGAGAAACCTCAGACGCGTCGTGGACGACGGAGAAGAGGTAGAACGGAAGAACCTGAACCTCAAGCATCTCCAGCGCCAGAGCCAGCACCACAAAAGAAAGTTCAGGGCGAAGAAAAGGCTGAAGAAGTTGAAGTTGAAGAAGAGATCGAAGAAGAAGAAGAAGAAGAAGAAGAAGAAGAAGAAGAAGAAGAAGAAAAAGAAGAAGGAGAAGAAGCAGCCACTTCTAGATCTCGAAAGCGAAAGCAACTCTCATCACCTCCTTTCGAAGACAAATCTAGTCCAGCAACCCCACAATCAACACCTGCATCATCAACACGCGCCCCCAATCGCAAATTCCAAGCGCTAGTCGCTCCCTTACTATCAAACATCTCATCAAACAGATCAGCTTCGTTTTTCACAAATCCGGTATCGGAAAATGATGCACCGAATTACCACGGCTTGATCTATCAGCCTACCGACTTACGCACAATAAAAACAATGGTTAAAGACGGTCGTATACAAACCTCTAGTGAATTGGAAAGAGAGGTAATGAAGATGTTTGCTAATGCGGTCATGTATAATAGCTGGGATTCGGATATAAGTGAATGGAGTAGGGAAATGCAGATGGAAACTGAGACTTTGATTGCCGTGTTTCGAGGTGCCGAGAGGAGAGGTTTAAACGGAGGATCAACTCCCCAGCCTGCCGCGGTGCCTGAATCAAAGAGGCGGAAGAAGCAATGAGTTATGACGCAAAAAAAATTCATAGCTACAGACTACAAAAGATATAGAATATGCATTTCATCGCGAAACTTTTAATTTGAGTAAAATAATTACATGCGAAATCACATCATTGTACAACAAATAGGATACATGATGAAAACCTAGTATAATCCCATTTTTTTATAACAAGAGAAAAAAGAAACAAGAGAAAGCAGTTTACTTTCTGGCCTGAATTCTACGAACGTAGAAAGCAAGCTCCTCACCCTCCAAAATGTAACCGTCACAACGACCGCTCTGTCCGGGACGCGACGAAACAGCAGCGTAAAGACGACCGGCAGCAAACTGGGACTCGAGAGCAGGGGCGACCTTGGCGTTGACCTGTCGGGCAGCGAGCTTCTTCTCGAGCTTGGCGGACCGCTTAACGGTGGTCTCCTCCTCCTTCTTCGATCCTTTCTTCTTACCAAGGGTCTGGCCGTACTGCGACTCGTACCACTGGCGGAAAGGAGTGGCATCGATCTGGACGATGGCCGACTTGGTGAGAGTGTTGGTGCGGATAAGTTCGTTGTTGGAGGGGTGGAAAGCGACGTTCAGGATACGACTCTTACGAGCAATTCCCTCGGATCCCCACGAATAGTTACCAGTCTCGACACGGAGGGCGCGGAACTTGGTGTTGCCTCCACGGGTGCGAACGCTGTGAATACGCTTGGCCCCTAGATTGAGTGTGTTAGTCGCTGAAAAGACCACCTTTTTTTTTTCCAGATTTTGACAACATACCGATACGAGTGTTTGCAGGCTGACGACCGAGCTCGAATTTCCGCTTCTTGCGGTAGGAAGCACGTTTGGCACCGGTGTGCGAGCGCTTGTGGCGCGAGTCTCTGGAGATACCCATGCTGAATCTGCTCTAGAAAAGCGACAATGTTAGGCTGACTGGATTGACAAAGATGATAAACAAATGCCGAGTCTCTTTATATCTTCTTTATATCGAGAACAATGTTTAAAGTATCTGAAATCAGAAGATTGACATACCTTTTGCTGTTGCTGAGAAAAGAGCTGGGTTTGACTGTGAGAATGACTTGAAGGACGAGAGTCAAGACTCGCTTTGCTCATCAGAGCTCAAGGCTACTAAAAATCTGTGACTGCTTTTAACCCTACCCAAGCCCTACATTATAATATAACCCCAACCCAATATATTTCACGTGACAACAAAAATATGCTGAGACTTGCCACTTCTATATTATAGTAAATTGAACAAGCAACAGCAACAGCAAGAGCACAAATGTCGATCTACGATCAGGTCGAGATAGAGGACATGCTCTATGACGCCGATCAGCAGCTCTTTACTTATCCCTGCCCCTGTGGAGACAAGTTCCAGATCGCATTGCTAGATCTTCTCGAAGGCGAGGACGTCGCGGTTTGTCCGAGTTGCAGTCTTATGATTCAAGTAATATTCGAGCCGGTACGTGGTGCTATTTTTTCTGTCAAAACGTTGTACCTAGTCGAAAGAGTGGTTACTTACCTTTGTGCTTGCGCGTCTTTAGGAGGATCTTGAGGAAGTTGCTGCAGAGTCTGGCTTGCAGCCTGCGTCGCAGCCAGTCGCAGCGTCTGCTTGATTAACTCTTTCTTCTGTTTCGGTGCGGTATATAATGGGGTTAGCGGCAGCAATATGCAATAACGAGAGTATTGAATGCTTGTGCGATGCGAGAAAGTGAACCGTTTTGAGTTTACAGTGAATTTTCACTACGAAGCCAGCAGCTCTATCGTTAATGAATTTATGAATCAAAAGTGTGGCATTTTTTTTAAAGAGCATCGGTTTTTGGAGAATGGTGTTTATGTATATAGTATACTGTGGAATGAATGATTTTAATAATATCCTGTGTTTGTATTTGTATCCATGTCATATAACATTTGAGTTTTATAGATCTTGCTCCAACCTCTTTTTGTCTCCTATTGTGAATAATTTCTATTACCATATTAACTCATTTACAAACTCATTACCATTAAAAGACAAGTATTTGACAATCTATTCAAATTTAAAAAATTGCCTCTAATCAGCATATCGTGACCTACTCGGAGATTCGGCAACACCCGGCAACTTTATTTCATAATAAAGAGAGGCGCTCGCGAACCGCGTCTTCCGTCTACTTGAACTACCACTCATCTCTCTCGCCACTTTCTCTTCTTTTCGCAGTAAAATTTCTATTTTACAGTGTATTTTTTGATATATTCAACTTATCCATAGTTGAGAATAATGCCGAGCGAACCAACGCGACAACTCACATTCACTGTGCCGGGCTCTCACCCGCATTGGACATATGGTTCAGTCGAGCTACCGATCGGCCGCTCTCAGCTGCTTATCCGGATCGAAGCCTGCTCGTTTGGCTCTGTTGATCTGGCGATCTTGAACACTACAAGCTTATGGGGAAGCGTAGGTGAGAAAGGATTAGGCCGTGACTTTTCCGGTGTTGTTGTCGAGGTCGGTAATAGTTTGAAAGGAAAGTGGAGTCAGGGCGATGAGGTGTGTGGAATGTATTTCCACCCAGTAAGTTTTCCCTTTATTTTGTTTATTCTTCTTTCACTGTATCTGTTTGCTAAACGAAGCAGTATTATGCTGGCACAATCGCGTCGCATATTGTCATCAACCCAACTACAGACTACATCGTCAAACGACCAGATTTTCTTCCCCTATACGAAGCTGCTGCGTTCCCACTCAGCTTCACGATCGCATACCAATCCCTGCTCAACTACAAACTCACGCAATCATCCAGTGTCTGCGTTCTCGGCGGTGCAACAACGGTTGGAATGTTTGCGATCCAGCTAGCCAAAAAACATTTCCTCGTCAAAAAAGTCGTCGCGACATGCTCACCAGCTGACGAGTCGCTTGTTCGATTACTCGGCGCCGATGAGACCGTCTATCATCGAGAAGGATCTCATACTGAACTTGTTCCAAAACTTCTCAAAGCTCTAGCCGGACCCTACGCCAACGAAGAAATCATGTCCGAGGGCGCCACCGCGAGACCGCCCCCGGCTGGCTTCGACATCGTCGTCGATGCCGTCGGACTCACTCCTTATCTCATGCAGCACCAAGCCGAACTTACTCCCGCTAAATCTGGCTGGTTTGTGTCGACAGTGGGTGACAGAGACACAGATGAAGGATCTACGTTTCTAAACTCGTATAATGTCGGTCGGTCGCTTTTAGGTGCGCTATGGGGTCCGCGATATAAAGTGCAGTATGCAGTTTCAAGCAAAGAGGCCCTCGAACTTGCAATTAGTTTATATCAGCAGGAGAGGTTGAAGATTGTTATTGATTCTGTTATTTCGTGGAATGATTTCAAGACTGCAGTTGATAAAGTCAAAAAGAAAACTGTAAAGGGCAAGATTGTACTTAAAGTTGAGCCATTTTAGATTATAGTAATGAATATGTAACGAGAATAGTAATGAAAAAATAAAAATAAAAAGGATGTATTAACCGTTTGACAGGAATTTAGTCTGCTGTGTTAGTTATCTGAGCTTTCCAGTCTTGATAGCGCTTGCGTCGCATAGGATCAATCTCTGCAAGCCGGTCAAGATATTCTAGTACTGATGGATCGACTGGCGAATTTGTGATTGTGGCCAGAAAGTTTTTGTAGAATGCAAGCGAATGCAGACACCCTGTCAATTTATACTATTAGCAACAACTACTAAAACGAAAATGAGAGGGAAGTACATTTACTGTCAGGTTCGACGACAAGAAGTTCGTCGATCGATTTGATTTCTTGATGCAATAATTCGACACGCTCGTCTGTCGAAAGCTTGACGATGTCATTGGAAGTCACCAGCCATCGATGATATAACCACACACTTTGATCATCAGGATCAGTGTAAATAGCCTGAGTAATTAAGTGAATTTCTATAAAATGCCTTTGTCAGCATAGACAGCCTCACACAACAGGAGAGTACAGACGAACGCACCTTTCTTGAGTAACTCTCTACCATCTAAATCAGGATCATCAATCAACATCCGCGGAATTAATTTGGTACGATTATGCCATGCGGAAAAATTCGAGAAATTGTTATTAATCTTAGCGGTAGTATACGCAAACTCACTCTTATCCAGCGCGCCAGGATGCTTCATCATCTTCTCGATACTTGCAACAACTGCCCTCCGATACTGCCATCCGTGGAAATTCCGCGCGTCTCGTTCAAGCATCAATGTCACTAGCTTCAGTTCATATTTGTAGTTTGGCTTGGGAGAGGTCGTTAGACACCACTTGCGATGATTCCAGATCCAGTAGCATTTTGGAAACTCGCGAAGTCGAGAGAAGAGAAATTCAAGCTCGGACTCAATCGTTGAGATGATCTCTTCTGTTGATCTGAAACGATTTTTCATATTAGCCTCTGCACTATTTAGAAAAGACTTAACATACAATGATTTGAAGAGAGAGACAAGGATCTCGCGTCGATAGTTCCAAACGGTGTAGTATTCCGGATTCTGCTTTAGCAGCGTGGTAGTCAAATGCAGAGCGTTCAGCGATAAATCACCCGCATCTCGCTATTGATCGTCAGTGACTGATTTTTCGCATACTTATAATCAAGAGAAGAAACTCATACCCCTGTAAATACTTTGTCCACAAGTGCCTTATACTCGACAATCTTTCCAGCCTCCTTGCGCTTCTTTGCCGCTTGCGCCTCGGCCGAAGTTCGCACGCGTTTCACACTATGCTACGTATCAGAAAAAATTGATGTTAGTCAAGCAAGATTCAGGATTAAATGAGTTTAGTTTTGATGATACGATACCATTCTCTATAGAGTAGATAGTGTATATATATGTGTGAATTTAATCATGATAATTGATTGATCTGCGGCTCACATGCTTACGTATTTGCTTTCACTAGTTGACACTTCTATAGCAGTCTGCAGAATAGTATTTACTTGTATTGCGTTTACTTGCATTGCGTTAAGTGACCATATCGCAAAAATTTTCTTATTTCAAAAAGCTGCCTTTATTTTTGAGCCTATTTTTGAGCCAAAATCGAAAGGTATACAGGCCCTTAGAAATGTGGAAGACATATCTCAAGACTATAGTGCTGCCCAAGTCAGCATATAATGTAAAATAAAATATTGACTGACTGACAAATGAATACCACAAGAGCAGATCATTCTGTGATAATGAGAATATACAATGACTGAATAACTACTTAATACTATCTCTCTTTCTCTCATAATCTCTACATAGATGGTATCTCGTACACATTATAAAATGGCCAGAGAGGTATAATAATATATCAGGAAGCAGAAAGCGATTCGTGGGGGAGGAAGGGGAGGTATTCTTCGCAACTGCACACATCAGGCCTCGACCCAGACATGCAATCGACAGATGACCCAACTAATTCCCCAGAAACTTGTAGTGGGGGAAACCGACCGTGAAATGAAAGCGAGATGAAGCAAATAAAAAGCCAGAATAGATTATGGCGGGGTATTGTTAGTAGTCAAAAAAGGAATACCGGCTAGCGACAGATTACCCGCGGGGGGCGAGCAGGCAATGTAATTCCGGAAGAATTTGAGATATGAGGTTAGCGAACGGTGTTGAACGGCAGCCGATAGTCCGTCGCGATAGGTATGTTGCAGTGGGGGGTTAGGAATCAGGTAGAACGACAGTCGCACTGCATTTAATTTCAAAGTCAACGGACCAAACAAAGAGCTGATAACATGGAGAGAAGGAGAGTGCAGTTAGCGATAAGATATCAAAAAGAACAATGGATAGAGACGACTGTACCAGCCCAATTACACCGCGTCCAGAGGTTCATCTAAGCACCCCCACCCGAGTCCGCTGACACAAACAGGCCACCTCGCAGCACTAAATCCGCTCTCTCTAGTGTGGCCGTCTAGGCGTGCGTGGGGAGCAAAGGCAGAAGAAGCCCTGATGCCGATGCCGAGACAAACAGGCACGAGACGGTCCCCCCCACTGTTCTGGCCCTAGCCCTAAAACCGCGGGGGGCCCAGCTGCGGCTTGCGGCTCCCCGCAAACAGTTCCGGCGGATATCCGGGATGGTCATCGCTCTGCCTTGTGTACGAACTAAAGATGGCGGTCTAAGATGGCAGACCGGGGTGGCAGCGCCGCGTAAAAGTAGTTGTGGAAGATGTAGAGGGCAGGTGCCGAGAGTGCACAGAGAACTGCGATGGCAGGAGCCGCAGACTGTATTCTGTAGTCAAATATCTACTGATATTTTTTTTATAATTTCGCATCGAGGCAGCGGAAAATTTCTGGAAGCACCAAAAGTAGAGACAAGGTTTCCCGAGTCTGCTGTCGTGCCTGTCTCCAGGCTGCTTGAAACCACGGCACCCCGCAATCTGCCGACCGTCCCCCACGAAGTCGTCCCAGCCCCGCCTTGTCTTCGTCTGCTCGTGCTCTCTGCTCACTCCTGCTGCGTGACCTTAGTGGTGGTCCGTCCTCAGGCAATACCACTTCCCGCCAGAAACTATAACTTCCATATCTCTTCCTTCTGGCCCGTCTGCAAGTCTCCTCGTCGTTTGCCACTACTTTCTACTTCCACCGACTTTTTCTCTCATACACACACACACACACACACATTTTCTCACTCTTCTACCTCTTGGCACTATGCCCGCCGTAAACTTCAGAATTTACGTCACGGCCTTCACGGCCTGTGTGGGCGGTCTGCTCTTTGGCTATGACACTGGCTTCATCGGCTCGGCCGTGCAAATGGAGTCGTTTCAGCGGGACTACGGCATGAACGCCAAAAACTCCGCCAACGTGAAATCGAACGTCGTGGCCACTTTACAAGCCGGATGCTTTTTTGGAACTATTGCTATGAGTTTTATTACAGTCAGATTTGGGCGAAAACGAGGTATGGCCGTGTGCTCGCTCATCTTCTGTATCGGTGCCATTTTGCAGTTTGTTGTTCCCGGAAGCAGAGCATTGCTCTACACCGGTCGCGCTATCTCTGGATTAGGAGTTGGTGGTGCATCTATGCTTACTCCTACTTATCTCTCCGAGGTTGCGCCTAGAGAAATTCGTGGAAAATTGGGTACCGCCTATGGATGTTCTATTTTCTTTGGTGTCATGATTTCATACTGGATTGACTATGGCTGTCAGCAGTCTCTTGATCCTAATGGACCTAACCAGTATCGAGTAAGTTGCTTATCTTGGCTCGGTTAACGAGATATGGTTTACTAACGTGTACAGGTCCCGATGGCATTGCAGCTTGTTCCCGGTGCATTACTGTTCTTTGGTTCGGTAGTACTCAAAGAATCTCCTCGCTGGTTGATCAAAGTCGGCCGTAAAGAAGAAGGCTTCAACAGTCTATGCTATGTGCGCGCTGCTACTCCCGACGATCCTGTTGTGCAGCAGGAATTCCAAGATATCTGTGCTGCTATCGAGCAAGAAGTTTACGAGTCTGAAGGTGCGTCAATCAAAGAGCTGTGGGAGAAAAAGAATCGAGTGAGAGTAGCCATCGGATTCATTGTCATGGTGTGCCAGCAATTTGGCGGCACCAATGCGCTCACGTATTATGCGCCTCTCTTGTTTGAGGAAGTCGGTCTTAGCGGTACTTCATCATCGCTTTTCGCTACTGGAATTTATGGAGTCGTCAAGACTGTGGCTTCGCTTATCTTCATGTTTGTCTTTGCCGAACGAATGGGTCGACGACTGCCGCTCTTCATTGGCGCGACGGGTATGTTTGTATGCTTTCTCATCGTTGCCATCGTGCTCGCCGCCTGTCCCGTCGACCCGAACGCGCCATCTATCTCATCTGCCTCGATCGCAATGATGGTCTTTATCTACTTCTTCTGCATCTGCTACGCAATGTCGTGGGGTCCCATCCCATTCACCTACGTCTCGGAAATCTACCCGACCCGTATCCGTGACTACTGCGTCGCCATGGGTCTCGCTACGCAATGGGCATTCAACTACTGCATCTCGCGTATTGTACCAATCGCAATGGCAAACATCGGATGGCGTACCTTTTTAATGTTTTCCATCTTCAACGCCGCCATCGCCGTCTTTGTCTTTTTCGTCGTTCGCGAGACGCGCGGCGTCGCGCTCGAGCAAATGGATGATATTTTCTCGGTCGGCTTCGTTATGCCTCCCCGTGAATGGACTATGAAGAGACCAAAGACTTTCAAGATCGACGAGGAATTGGAAATGCAGTTGGAAAAGGCCGTCGATGAGAAGCGTGATGGTTTGCATATGGAGGATAAGACGGATAACGTTAGTAGTGTGACAAAGTAATTGATTCTGTACTCTATTTTTGTTTATTATTTTGTTTTATTTTATTTCTGTTTACATCATTTTTCATTGTCGCGCATTGGAATATAAGTCTTTTTTTCTGGTTTAATCTTCTCTCGAAAATCAGTAAGAGTTAAATGTTTTCACCGTAAACGGACCACCTTCCGAACCCGGCTAACAATGAAATATGTGATTATGTAAGAATTTGTCACGTTTGGTCCAGCGTGTGGGGGGTTGTATTCAATTATAGTTTATCAACTACTGAGCAAACAAAATATGTTTAAAGTTGCAAGAGATAAGAGTCTACAACTACGATATCAAATGCGATTTTACGAGAGCTTTAGTAAAACATAATGTTCTGTTTTTTTATTTTTTTAACTCCCCCCGACGACTAAACAAAATATTATCTTTTGATACAATTATCAAAAAAAATAAAAAATAAAAAATAAAAAAAATCAAGACTTAAAATCATGCTGTCGCCTTGGACTCATACTCGCCCTGCGCCGGTACGCTTTCATTTACACCCGGAGCAGTGACAGTGCCGGCGGTAGATAAATGTTCGTCATGGTCGATCGCATACTGCTTTTCGTGTTTTGACAAGAGGTCTCTGTTTGTAGCCAACTCCGAGACGTCGACCTTTGCCGATTTCCATGGAGCAATATGCTCTTCCCAGATGATGTCAACTTCTTCAAGAGTCTTGCCCTTGGTTTCAGGGAAGAGGAAGAAAACGTGGAAAGACATTGCGATACAGAATACGGCAAAGATGAGGTAGGTTTTCCATTGAATGTTGCGGAAGGCGGGTGGTACGAAAAAAGCGAGGGCGAAATTGAAGATCCAGTTCCAAGCCGCGCAGAAGCCGTTACCAGATGCGCGCTGTCGCATAGGGAAGATTTCGGAGACGTAAAGCCAGATTCCGGGTCCCCATGTCATGGCAAACGATGCCACAAACAAGTAATTGCAGGCAATGATTGCCTTTGCGGCGGTTTTGTCGGGAACCGTCCAGCGGATGTTTGCATTGCCTTCAAGCGCATCGACGTAGTGCCCGTACTGCGCCATTAATCCTGATACTGCAAAGAGCCAAATGCATTGAGCGATGGCACCATAGATAAGCAAGGGGCGACGACCCCACTTGTCAATGAAGAGCAAGGCCGGAACGGTCATGACCATGTTGATCACATACTGAATCGACGACGACACAAGACCGGTGTTGCCAGTATATCCAGCCATGTCGAAGGTGTAGACAACATAGTACATCATCACGTTCATTCCGGTCAATTGTTGCCAAATCTGTGCCGTGACACCAACAAAAGTACGCAGACGCGAACCCTTGCGGAACAAATCTCGGTATCCAAGCTCCTTGCTAAGCTGATCGATACGCACGGCCTCCTTGAGTTCCTGCAACTCGATCCGAAGCTCGTCGCTGTCCTGGTCGCCTTCGATACCCTGCACGTGACGGATGATGTCGATCGACTCTTCCCATCTGTCATGCGAGGCCAGCCAGCGAGGCGACTCTGGGAAGAAGAAGAGGGCCGAGAGTAGGAGGGCACCGGGAACCATCTGGATACCCCAAGCCGTTCTGAACGAAGCAGGGCCATCAATGAACGAGCATCCGTACGAGATGTAGAACATAATCATGATACCCCAAGTAACCGCCCACTGAAACAGACCCACCAAACGACCGCGGATCCGCTTGGGAGACAGCTCCGAGATATAGACCGGGACCTGCGCCGAGCAGATGCCGATCGCAACACCAGAAATGACACGACCGCAGATGAGCTGGGCCGTGTTTTGCACCGAGCATTGGACGGCTGAGCCGATGATCCAAATGACGGCGCCGACCTGGATCGCGTATTTTCTTTATTTGACACAGAAAAACGTCAGTACTTTTGACGTCATTTCAACCAACAACAAAAAAAAAAAGAAAAAAAAAGAAGACTCACCTTCCTACCACATCAGAGAAAGGACCAGAGGCAAGAGAGCCCAAAAACGAGCCACCAGCCATAGAAGCAGTAATACCCCCCTGACGCACCGAATCCGGTGAGTTGAAAAAGGCAAGGTAGTCGTCGTCACTGACAAACGCAGACACTGACGAGATATCAAAGCCAAAGAGCATGCCACCGATGGTGGCCGCCGCGGCGACAAGATATGGATTGTAAAAGTACGGCATAGAGGGAACAGACCGAAAACAGTAATACGCAGGCACAGAGGATAGGACAACAGAATTAGACAGGAAGCGGCCAAGCCGAGGGTATATATACGCAAACAGAAGAGAAGACTGCCACTGAGCGATTGTTCGCCAGCAAAGGCAGACTCGACTGCACCAGGAGCTAGTCCGGATGCGGCTAAGCTCGTGCTATTGTCCCCGCAACGCCAAGCCGGGGCTCGACGAGGATATTCCGGCCTGAGACAGTCGTCCGGTGGCATGCAGCATCGCGGACCAGCCGAGTCAAAGCGACAGACGCCGAATAGAGAATGCAGAGTAGGCAGAGCAGACACAGATTACAGCAGCAGCACCCAACCGAGCCCTGCAGAGCACAGCCGAGCACAGCCGAGCGCAGAGAGTCAAGAGGCAAGTTGCGGGGAAGGATGCGGGGAGAGGCAGAGCCGCCAGCGAGCGCGACGCCGCTACTCCGCCATGACCCGGCCGCGATCGTCCGGGGCGCGCTTGCGCTTATGCTGCACAGAGAGCACCAAGAGAGAGAGATTAGCATCGACTTCAAAGTGTTGTCGGCAGCAGCAGCAATTGTCTTACGAAGTCTGTCTGAGGTCTTTAGGGTTTCTGCAGTGGGGAAGGGGGGCCTTTCTCAGATACTGCCTGAGATAAGCAGGGCCGAACCTTAATCCGAACTCTCGCCGCGGCTGATGCTCTACTCAGTGAGCAGAGTGAAATCAGTGCCTGGCGTTTTTATTTTATTTTTATTTTATTTCTTTTTGCGCTCTAGCTTGGCTGCGAATGGCATAAGCAGCAAAGTAGACAGCCAAGAAAGAAGCAAGAAAAAGCATATTGTCCTGTCCAGTTCAGAGAGTAGTCATATTGACTGCTGTCCCCGAGTAATCTGCAACCAGACGAAATACGAGATCGTTCTGCAGCCGGCTGGCAGATGACTTGCCTGATCGTCAGTCACAAACTTAACTAAGCCTAGTCTCTTTCAGTGGCCCGCCCGCGCCAATTCACCTATTTTGTTTACTTGAACTTTAAGTGAGAGAAAATACCCAAGTTAAATAAAACATCAATTCATTAAAACACAAAATTAATACTGAAACTGAAACTAAAACCGAAAAGTAAAAGTAAAACTAAAACTAAAACACCAGGACCCCAAATAAAATAGAGAATAAAATAGAAATATACAAGACATTCATGCGTCTATGCTATATGAGATTCTATGTATTATATATACATCATCTGAGCTTAAACAGAGGCAGCGGGCAGATTCTGCATCTCGGTTGCCGTCTCGGCAGTCGAGACCGAGTCAGCGGCTCGCTGTTCGTCGTGTTCAACATCGATTGTCTTCTTCTCTCTCTTTGATGCGAGAGCACGGTTGGTGGCGAGCTCGGTCGCGTCGACATTTGCCGATTTCCATGGAGCGACATGCTCCTCCCACAAAATGTCGACTTCTTCTAAAGTCTTTGCCTTTGTTTCCGGGAAGAGGAAAAAGACGTGAATGGCCATGACAACACAGAAGACGGCAAAGATGATGTAGGTCTTCCATTGGATGTTTGTAAATGCTGGCGGCACGAAGAATGCGAGGGCAAAGTTGAAGATCCAGTTCCATGCGCCGGAGAAGCCGTTTCCGATTGCACGTTGTCGCATAGGGAAGATCTCAGAGACGTAGATCCAGACACCCGGACCCCATGTCATTGCGAATGTTGCCACAAACAAGTAGTTGCAGGCAATGATTGCTTTCGCGGCAGGCTTGCTGGGGACTGCCCATCGTATGTTTGTATTACCGTCAACTTCGGGAACCCAGTGTCCGTACTGCGCCATTAAGCCCGAGACAGCAAACAGCCACACGCACATGACTATCGCACCGTAAATCAGCAGCGGCCTACGACCCCACTTGTCGATGAAGAGCAAGGCCGGAACGGTCATGACCATATTAATCACGTACTGAATCGACGACGACACGAGACCGGTGTTTCCAGTATAGCCAGCCATGGCAAACGTGTAAACGACATAGTACATCATCACGTTCATACCAGTCATTTGCTGCCAGACCTGCGCGCTCGCGCCGACAAACGTGCGCAGACGCGAACCCTTCTTAAACAGGTCGAGATATGTGACATCGGCACACTCTTTATCGATCCGGACTGCCTCGCGCAGCTCCTGGATCTCAATCGTCACCTCGTCAGAATCGGCTTGGCCGTATGTGCCTTGCACGTGTCTGATAATTTCGAGCGCCTCATCCCATCGATCATGAGCAGCGAGCCATCTTGGCGACTCGGGGAAGAAGAACAGGGTCGAAAACAGCAACGCACCAGGAACCATCTGCAAACCCCAGGCAGTTCG
This sequence comes from Kockiozyma suomiensis, assembly GCF_038497685.1. NCBI lineage: Eukaryota > Fungi > Ascomycota > Lipomycetes > Lipomycetales > Lipomycetaceae > Kockiozyma > Kockiozyma suomiensis. The sequence continues at coordinate 1,560,946 of NW_027117664.1, forward strand.
GAACGAGGCCGGACCATCGATAAACGAGCAACCGTACGAGATGTAGAACATAATTAAAATTCCCCATGTCACAGCCCACTGAAACAAACCGACAAGACGACCTCGGATCTTCTTTGGTGCGAGTTCAGATAAGTAGACTGGAACTTGGGACGAGCACAGACCGATTGCCACACCGGAAATCAGACGGCCAAAAACTAACTGCGCACGGTTTTGCACCGAACATTGAACAGCTGATCCGATGATCCAAATCAAAGCTCCAAGTTGAACTGTGTATTTTCTAAATTAAAAAAAAAAAAGTCAACTATATGCACTCAATATAGTAGAAGAGGGAGGAGTGATAATACCTTCCAATACGGTCCGAGATAGAACCTGCGGCTAGCGAGCCCACAAACGAGCCACCAGCCATTGCGGCTGTGATACCGCCTTGCTCGGTCGAGTCTGGGTAATTAAAAAACTTGCGGTACTGGGAATTATCGACAAAGGCCGATACTGACGAAACGTCAAATCCGAATAGCATACCGCCAATGGTAGCCGAGAAGGCTACCAGATACGGATTGTAAAAGCGTGGTAGCATTGTTTCTTATTTCAATGCTTTATTGTTAATTGTTGTTGTTGTTAATAATGAGAAGAAATCAAAACGACGGGAGATAGGGCCCTCATTATATATTCACTCTCCACAGTCTCAATCGTGAAGAGTATTCGCTCGGTAAGCTTAGTCTGGGGTCAGCTGTTTGCGAAGTGGTATCATGACCCTTCCGTTCTGTGACGTCACCGGATTAACCCAATGCCTAACTTATGACCGAAAAGTGGCAACCACGCCGCACAGTGCGCCGAGTGTGCCGAGTGTGCCATATTCTTTATATTTTTTTGGGCCGCCAAGTACGGAGAGCCCGGAAAAATCAGATTTATTTTTTTTTAAGCATATCTTTGCAGAACATTGTAACTTTCGATTGCACTACTTGTTCTTGTCAAATTAGTGTCACCGCAGTATCCTACAGCAGAAAATAGACAATATCGAGGGGATTCATGCGCGGATCCAGGCCGTTGCAAACTGGGAGAGCCTGCCGAAGCCGCTAGCCCTCAATCTGCTCAAGTGCCGTATATGCGCACGCCACTTTCACTTTCTGCGAGAGCCTAGTCAACACGGCAATGACGACATGCATTTTGCTAACCAAAGCGAAGAAGAAAACACACACATAAATTTTCGCGTAATATCTGTAGCTACTACCACAGCTTTTGACGTTGTGTGATGACGCAGGCTGCTGTACTCGTTGGTCACACGGTGGTAGCCTGGCTCGAAGGGGCTCTTGGCGACGGACAAAAAATGTTCCGAATAGGTTCGCGTTTGTCTTGAGGTGTTTGACATCGTCTGAGGTTTTATTTTGTTTACAAGTGCTTTTGTTTGGTATTATTATAACTGTCTTAGTTACGGCTGTGATATGAAGGCGAGCTGGTGTCGTCTGCATAGTAGTTATTTGATTAGTCCGAAAGAGGTTTAACATTAGTTCTAGACGTTGCTTCCGAAATTCAATTTGACCTCTATCCTGATACCGACTAGCCTACCTGATTTTGATTTCTCTGTTCAATTATGAGTTCAGTGGAAGTTTGAAGTGCACTGTTGGCTCTGAATGTCAAGCCTCCCCATAGAATATGAAAAAAGCTAGCTATAAATGTGTTTTACTTGCTATAATTTATAACTCTATTAATTGCTCTAATGTGTAACTCTATTAACCGTACAAAACAAATCTACTTTTCCTCAATAGCAGCCGATTCGGCATGCTCAACCTCATTACTCTTTTCGCCATGCGACGTAAGTGCTCTGTTAGCCGCCAAGTGGGAAACATCCGCATTGGCAGTCTTCCACGGCTTGATTTTCTCCTCCCAAAGAATATCGACTTCCTCAAGAGTCTTGCCCTTGGTTTCGGGGAATAAAAAGAAAACGTTAACGGCCATGCAAATGCAGAAGACCGAGAAGATGATGTATGTCTTCCACTGGATATTTGTAAACGCAGGAGGCACGAAGAATGCAAGCGCAAAGTTGAAAATCCAGTTCCAGGCTCCGCAAAATCCGTTTCCGACGGCACGCTGCTTCATAGGGAAGATCTCAGACACATAAAGCCAGATTCCGGGACCCCAAGTCATAGCAAACGAGGCGACAAATAGGTAATTGCATGCAATAATGGCCTTGGCGGCAGTCCTATCGGGTACCGACCATCTGATCTGGTCGTTTCCAGCAACTTCGGGAACCCAGTGTCCGTACTGTGCCATCAATCCCGAGACGGCAAACAGCCAGATACCTTGGACAAGAGCGCCGTAGATGAGCAAGGGGCGACGACCCCACTTGTCGATGAAGAGCAAGGCCGGGACAGTCATAGCCATGTTGATCACATACTGAATCGACGACGACACAAGACCAGTGTTGCCAGTATATCCAGCCATTTCGAAGGTGTAGACAACATAGTACATCATCACGTTCATTCCCGTCAACTGTTGCCAAATTTGAGCCGAAGTGCCGACAAAAGTACGTAGACGCGAGCCCTTTTTAAACAAATCAAAGTACGTAACATCGGCCGATAACTGCTCGATTCTCACAGCCTCGCGGAGCTCCTCAATCTCAAGCTGGATATCCTCTGACTCTGGACCATCGCCTGAGCCCTGAACGTGGCGAATGATGTCAACTGCCTCCTCCCATCGGTCACGCGAAGCGAGCCAGCGTGGAGACTCGGGGAAGAAGAACAGGGTGCCGAACAGAATCGCACCGGGAACCATCTGCAAACCCCAAGCGGTTCTAAACGAAGCAGGACCCTCAATGAACGAGCATCCGTAGGAAATGTAAAACATAATCAGAATACCCCACGTCACGGCCCACTGAAACAGACCCACCAAACGACCACGGATTTTTTTGGGTGAAAGCTCAGAAAGATAGACGGGCACTTGCGAAGAGCAGACTCCAATAGCCAGACCAGCTATCAAACGGCCGCAGATGAGTTGAGCACGGTTTTGTACCGAGCACTGGATTGCGGCGCCGACAATCCACACCAGGGAGCCAAGTTGGATAGAGTATTTTCTATTGTATGCGATTAGTATTCGCCCCACAATCAAAAATGGTGTGGGAAAATATCGTACCTTCCAATACGGTCAGAAAGGGTGCCGGCGCAAAGAGAACCCAGAAATGAGCCACCGGCCATAGAGGCAGTGATACCACCTTGCTGGAGCGACGTTGGGTTGCCAAAATACTCCTTGTATGTAGCATTATCGACGAAAGCTGATACAGACGAAATGTCAAAACCAAAAAGCATGCCACCAATGGTAGCCGAAAAGGCTACCAGGTACGGGTTGTAAAGTCGCAACATCGTTTACGTGTAGACAGCAGAAATAGAAGAGCAGGAGCCGGGGTTATATATGAGTGCGTGGGGGGGGGGGGGGGGGGGGGAGGCACAAGGTTCCGGAGACGTGCACAGGCTCTGGGGACCTCATGTGAGCTAGTCTAAACAAGTACGGTTCCGATGATAGACTTTAGTGGGGACTCCGCGATTCGGAATGAGTTGAAGAAAGAAATGTTTTAGTCAGTAGTCATGCAATTCACTTGCCTGGGCTCTATGTGGGCAGAGCCGCGTCGGGAAGGTTCCGGTACAAGACTGTATACGCTAGTCCAGTTTCGGACGCGCACAAGCCTTCTCCGGAGCTAAGTTTTTGCGGACTATTATTTACAAAGCCAATAGTATGCCGCTGACTGTCTAATTCATCTCGAGCACTACCAGGCGAGGGCATACTGAAGCTGAGATCTAGTTCGGGTGTTTCTGTATTGGGTGAAGTCTTTGGAGCTGGAAGTCAGAGCACGCGGTGAAGCGTAAGCTATCCGAAGTACGGCATCTGAGCTCCGGCCGATGCGCTCTTGGGCTGCCGTGCGACTCCGAACTAGAGCGCCACTCTGTGCAGCCCTTCGCGACCGTCAATGAGCTCTCATCGAGTATGTCGAGTACTCATATACGTACTTCCTATCTATGGCGACACGTTTTTCTCTGTACATCATTCAGCTATGGGGACGCATTATGCCGTCGCCTGTCGTATGTCTGCTGGGAAGAGTAAGAAAAAATTGGTTGTAGGGTAGGAAGCTGCTCTTGTGTGTTCACATTAGTCACAAAACCTGATATGTCAAATTTATCGCTGAAAACTGTATTTGACCATAGAATTTGGACTGATAGTCAATAGTTTATCCGTGGCAGTCAAGCACCACGGCTGCATCCATATACTGCCTCCACTACGCTCCTAGCATATGACGGTATAATAGAGATGACCAAAGTGATCATTAAGGTATGCTTACCATCCGGGAAAAACACATTAGCAACACATGCAGGAGCCCAGAGCAATGTAGCTAAATCTTTCAGCAACCATCTCAGAACCGCTCTAATAAAATGAACTATGCTGTTTTGAAATCTTGTCTTCGGACTTCTGGATTAGGATATGTAAATTAGACGCTAGTGCGCAAGTTTTAAGCTCGGAAGTTTTAAGCTCATAGTTTCTCCGAAACCAAGTGTCTTGAGCGAATTAGGCATTAGGGTTGCTTTGCCATGCTGACTAGCCACTGGAAAATCCTGCTCAATATGTGGTGGTTTACAGATGCTACTCAGCGAGATAGAAAGAGATGGAATTACTCTAGAACTAGTTGTTGTTCTTTGTATACTAGTGTCCATTGCAGTCAACAAGTACATCTTACTTATAAAATAGAAGAACGAAGAGAGATAAAGAGTTTCAGCAGAATCTCATAGTCCACCCCGGGGCGCGATTTTTCTGCGTAAAAAAACCAATTGCTGCTCTGTTCTCCACGGGGTGCGAGTGCGGGGATTGCAGTCTATCTCCAGTTGTAGCCCATCGTCGCGAAGAAGTGGAGAAGAATCTAATTGTGTACTGGCAGTTGGTCTAGGAATATAGTTCTTGGAAAAGATGCTGGATGCAATCAGTGAATGAATGCCGTCTGCCTTAGATGAATGATGTCATGCTACTTCTGTATTAGGCTATCCTTAGTCTTAAGCCCACATTTCTTTCAGAAATCCAACAATATTAGAACAGACTAATAACATAAATATCGGAAATACTCGGACGGAAACTGGAGGTTGTCAGTCCCGAGACACCTCCGCGCCTAAGCGATTTAAGCGCGCTAAATTTTCCGCAGTGGGCTGCCCCTTCCTGCAGCGGAAAATTTCTAGCTGCAAATTTGTCGTCGTGTCTTGTAGTAGTGTTGTTTCTTTTAGTAGTAATAGACCTGGATGTCTATTATCAGATCATAATATAGCGAGAGAGTTATACCCGACTCAAAGAATTAGTGGTATTAAAATGCTGAGCGATACACCTAAAGTACTTACCGACAATACCTCAAACTACTTCTAGCTTCCTGTCGAAATTACGATTGTTGCTGCAATTGGTCCAAAAACAATATTCTTAATAACGCTTAGCTAACTACGTTGGTATGTGTTCTTGATATTTGTATTTCCTTGTCCTGCTTGACTAAGTGAATTATCAAGCATGAATCTCTGACCGTATATAGTACATCCTGTTTGCCAAACTGCTGGTCAACTAATTACCTCAATCTCACGTCTGCTTCGTTTACGACTTGCAAGACGAGCGTTCGGCTAGCTTAATGGCCGGCGATATTGATGCGCTTGCTCAATATACAACGCAAACAGCATCTCGTCAGTCAATTCCAGTTCAGTCAGCAATTTACAATCACAGAATTGAATAACAGCAAACTAGATCGTTTTGTCTGAAATATACATCACTGATTGTCTATATCGCCAACAATGAACTGTAGCACCCTTACCTTGCTGCACATGCAGGTTTAGGGCTATAACTTTGGGCCCAAACAAATAAAGTTGAACTGTGTACGCAAGTCGCTGACTGTAAACAAGAGCGCGATAATCAGAATCAACACTTCCAACGCCCCACAGCTCTTGCACTGTAGGCACACAGTGCTGTAATTATACAAATGAGCTCCCGGCAAGGACCGTCTGCGTTTCCGCGCTTCGTGCAGCCTCAGCAGCGCGTCTCGGGACCACCGCTGCCGCCAAAGATTCCGCTTCAAAACGCGCAAGAAAATATCAGCCCGCGCGCCAGAGACTCTACGCCAGATACGACTGCTAGCTCATCTACCAAAGAATTTGGATTATATGGCGGAATTGTGTCGAGCGTGCCTTCGATCCCTGTTCCACCTTTACGATCTGTGCAGCCTGATAGTCAAGCTCCCACCAGGCGCGTGCACAATGATGTCGGTAGTGGGCGATCGCCAGAGTCTCAAACAAACATCGTGCGTAAAACGGGTTTTATTTTCTGTCAGTATATTATTCTAATTGATCTTAATCTAGCCCAGAACCTGGTCTCAGAGACGGCAAGCGTATCGCACTCCGCTAAACTACGACGGCGACAGCGTAATCGAATCTAGTTCTGAAGACGAGGAGGACGACTTGCGTGTCAATCGTGCTGTGCCCAATCGTATGCCGTTGATTCAAGAAGAAAGACTCGGCAGTGCTGCAGTTTCAAGGCAGTCTTCGCAGCAGCAGCAGCAGCAGCATCACACACCACCTCACACGGCCTCCGTGATTAGTACTCCACCGTCTGGACCTCCGCTGCCTCCCAAAGTGCCTTCTCTGAGATCAAGCCAGTCGCCGGCAATTGCAGCTGTCAAGCCACATACACCCCCTTCTCGCACCCCATTGCCGCAGTCATCTCCCTTACAGCAACTTACCCCTCCTGCGCAGAAACCAAACATTGCTCAGCGATCACTACCCACGACACCTCAAATAATGACGCAGTCTCCACCGCTGCGGCCGCCGCCTCATGTCTCCAATTTACGATCACCGTCTCCAAAAAAACAGTCAGGGCAATCTCCGAGTCCATTCGCAAACCGTCCAGTTGCCGTCTCTCGCCGGCAAAATTTACCACCTACACCTGTTGCCGCGCCGTACAAGTCTCGTCGTTCACCACCGCTGCCCGCGACTCCCCATCATGCTGATCTTTTGCCGCCACAGCCGCCTCCTCACAGCTTTGATAACCTTGGGTTTGATTCTTTCTTACCTGAGTCACGGGGTGATGCGGAACAATACGATGCTGGCATGCAAACAAAAATGCGATACATGTCTCTATCTGACCTCGGTCAGCAGGTTCCTGTTCAGGAGGCACTCGATGTAAGAGCTCGGCCACTGCTGAATGTGGATACTAGTATGTATGTTACTCCGAGGTCCGACAGAGTCTCCGTTTCACCTCCACGCTCATCTCATGAGCTGCCAGAATCTCCTACTTCCCGAACGTATATTCCTGCAGCATCTCCAATCAACGATCTCGATAACACACCCTGGCTACCTCCGGCGGGCGGGTACTACTCCTCCGACGTCTCCCCGACGCGGAGTAATGGTTCTTATTCCGGATCGTCGGCCAATGTATCGCCTGTGCGTTCAGATTCATCAAGTCGTCGGAGCTTTAACTATTACGGCTCATCCCCTGGTGAGATGATGTCAGATGACGAGGAGGCTAGTCCTAGACTGAGTCGATGGTATCAAAGACATACTTACCAAAGCAGCTCATCGCCCATTCCGTCGCCTCCAAAACATTTTGTAGAGTTCTCTGCCGAAAGCCGACAGTCGTATCATGGACAATACGACGGCGATGGTTACGATTTACCTAGCCAAGAGAGTTTTATGGATTACTCTCGCGCAAGTTTGCCGCCGAATCCACCGCCGCATGCGATGCCTTTTTCGCAAGCTCATCCGGCGCGAGCAAATACGACTGGTAGAGTACCGCTCAGTACGGAAGGAAATCTTTACTCGCAGCGGATGACTCCGTTAAATGCAGCTAGCTGGCGAGAACGCAGAGCTCATGCATCTCTTTCTGGAGCTGAATGTAAAGGGAGAGAATTTGACTTTGGCGCTTATGAACCAAACGAGGAATTACGTGACGATGTATATGATCCAGCTGATAGATCACAGCTTGATTTGTACTTTTATTCAGAAGCATATGACGAGAATGCACCATCTTCTATAATCGATGAGTCTATGATTCCCGTTGCAGGCACGACTGTTGCCAGCATGACTCTAAAAACGCAAGAAGCTAGTTACGAAGAGGACGAAGAAGAAGCAGATGATTTAGAAGCGCAGGCCACCATGCCGATATCACCACTTCGAATAGTCAAAATGGCTGAACAACCCCCTTTACCGAAACCGTCTACGAGACCTGAATCTCCGACGGAATCGGCAACGTCAACGCATGCAGATACGAATGCAATGAAGCGGTATGGACTTCCGACATCGATTCCGGACACCAACATTCGAGCGACTTCTACACTTAAAAAAGCTGCGGCGACATCCGAGAAGACCGACGACAGGAGTTACAGACCCTGGGCATTATCAGATGTCTACAAGTATCTGCGTATAGTTATGGCGCAGGAAGCAAACTTTATGCGAGAGGAAGCGGTGATCAACAGTCTGGGAGAAATGTTTAAAAGGCAGCTTCCGGTATTAAGCACAATAGTTGCTGAAGACTGCGCGATTGCTATGATTAACTCATTTTTGATGCACGGCGTCATGGAGCGGATTGGTGTTCAGGTACGAGTGCCTGAAGAGACAGAGCCAGATTATTTGACAAAAGTGGCTAATTTGTCTGGCGTGCTACCACTACTCGCCGGACATGGCTGTTACTCTCAGTGTTGGAGATTTGAAACAGGGATTGAGGAGCATAGATGCTACTCAATGATATGTTCGCTTACGACTCGTAAAGCTGCGACTAACGTGACGTCCTTGAAAAGTTTGCAAAATGCAGATAATTGGTCAGAAGCGGTTCCGGAGTATGTCAGTGCGGGTTTATCAAGGAGTGAGATTGTTAGACAGAATATCATTTTCGAATTCATTGCTTCGGAAGGGCGGTATCTGGCAAATGTTAGGTCACTGCTTAACGATTTTAGGGATGTCCTGTTGAGGCCCTCTGGGACTAAGCAGCCTATTGTTGCAAATCCGAAGAAATTCGTCAAGGATGTGATACAAAACACTGAAGAAATTTTGAATATGAATGACAAGTATCTCTATCAGCCTCTGCTTGCGCGCCAACGAGAAGAGTATGTCGTTAGCGGCATAGGCGATATCTTGATGGACTGGATCAAGATGGCATCTGATCTATATATTAAGCATGGTGCTGGTCTCGGACGCGCTCTCGAGTTGTATAACGACGAGAAGCTCACAAATCCACGATTTTCGCAGTTTGTTAGTGATTTTCTGTCGAAGCATCCTGGAGGTGGAATATTAGCTGTGCATACTCGATTGACGCGATATCCATTGTTGATCCGACGTATGATTGATGACGGTAAGCCAATGTCTATGGAGCGCTCATTTCTGGAGCGAGCGTACGGGCGATTGTCAGAGTTGGGTCATAGTTTCCAGACAACGTTCAGTTCTTCACAGAGGAAATACATTCTTCAAGATTTAGACGAATCGATTAAGTTTCCTAATGCCAATATGCGGCGGAATTTGCATCTTGATTCGAAAAATCGCAAAGTGCTACTACGGACGCCTATGGATCTGCGAATTCGAAACGGGAAACGGCAGGCGCTGTTTTTGATTTTGTTGGATAACTATTTGCTGATTACAAAAGAAGTTACTACCAATAGCAGCAAAGTGCGATACGATATTGTAACACCTCCGATTCCGATGGATTTTCTTGTCTTGCTATCGTCATCTGACGAAAGCTCGTCGGGACACTTTATGAATCTTCCCAAGTCAGCCACTATGCCTAATCTCAATGCTGTAGTGTCAACTTCTCCGGGCGAAGACACAAAGAAAGGAGGCGAAAATAAACTGATTTACCCGTTTCGGGTGCGTCATCTTGGAAGGGATGGTGTTTCATACACGATGCTGGCAAAGACTAGCACTATCCGTGAAAACTGGTGTAGCTCAATAATGCTAGCAAAGAATCAGCATGCGCTATCACTGGTTTCACTTAGATGTGAGCCATTTGCTCTCGATGTCGTTGCTGATATGGCGTTTGCGTACGACAGCGAGCCATCCGAGTTGCCTGTTATGTCTGCAGGGACTAATGTCGAGCGCGCTCTGCGCGCCGCAGAGTCGGATGCCGGTATCCCTGCTCGGAGTACTGCTGAGCCTATGATCAAGTCTCGGGTGAACTGTGCGGTAGCATTTTTTATTGAGGAACTGGGTGCTTATGCACAAGCTATGAGCAATAACCCGTCAAAGAAACCGTTTGTCCTCGTGGGATGCGAGTATGGTGTTTACATTTCCGACGGTTCACCGCGATTCTGGGCGCCGGTACTCGCTTTACCTAAAGTCCGTCAGATGAGAGTGTTGCCAGAGTTTGGTATCGTGATCATTTTGTCAGACAAGACATTGATGGCATACAATCTTGAAGCGTTATTAATTGCTGATCCATTCAAGTTTGCAAATGTCATGCTTAGCCCCGCAGCGCGAATTGAAAAGTGGCTTGCCAAGAAGACAAAGGCTGAAGTACTGGCGCTGGCTCCACAGCAAATCAGTGAGTCGCGAGAAATTGTATCGTTTACGGTTGGCATTTTGCGCGGACGAACTGTGATTATTTGTCGAAAACGCGAGTCGAATACGACAGCCGGATTGGTGACTGCGGATGATGGAGTTTCGACGGTCAAGATTTATGAGCCTATTGCGGGTCGCTCAATTGCTTTTACTGCGACGGATATTACGCTTCCCCAAACCGATGACATTACTAGGGTTGATCGACTTTTGGGTCTTCGAAGCGATGTTAACGGATACGCGGGTCTCAAAGCTGGCAAGGATTTGGCTAGAGAGACAGATTTGATTGTGACTCCAAAACCGTGTTTGGAAACTACGATTCTGAAGAAAGCAATCGTGCTGCATACTACCAAAGGTGAGCTTCTGACGGTTTGTTGCGTAAGCAGAGAGGAGGCTAATAATTGTGAGTAGGTTTCGAAATTATGCCGTTTCCAAATCGAATATCAGTTCCTGTTCCAGAAATTAGGGCCAACACAAACGAGCATATTCGCAAGATGCTTTCGAGCTCTAATGGCGGTCGTCCCGTACCGCTTGGATTCTTTAGAATATCGGATAACGAGTTTCTTCTAGCGTACTCCACTGGTTGTCTAAAATGCTATCGATCAGGTGCTCTTTCGCCGGGTAAAGTGCTTACATTTAGCGGACGTCCTAGGCAGGTTGCATTTCTGTATCCATACATTTTGGCTTTCGATAAAGAATTTATCGAAATTCGAGACATCAACAGCGGTATATTGAGGCAGGTTATCACCGGAACTGATATTCGGTTGATAAGCGCCCAGAGCCATTTTGGTGTTCCATCAGTACAAGCATCAGCCATGGAGAGTAAGAACGGGGCGGGAGGTCGTATGGGTGATTGTGTGGTGTTTGTTGCTGCTCATCCGGAGGTTGCGGGTAGACAGTTGGTGATGCGGATTAAAGTGAATAAAGATATGATTGCAATGGTATGATTATTTCTGTTGTCGTTAACGGGGTTTTGTTTTTCATATGTTTTTCTTTGGTTTGGGGGTTGTTTAGATTTGATCTGGGCTCGGAAAGTATTGATAAAAGGCGTTATATGTATAGTATTTGGCAACGGGTTAAGAGGTTTGTTTAAATTGCGTGGATGCCGTGTTTTATTCTACTGTGGCCAAATTTTGAAAGTGCGTAGTAGTTGTCGAGGTGGCGTTTTCTTTTGGGGCTTCACATTTCACGAGAAAATTGAAAAATAAACGCACCCACCTATCTCACCAAAAGAATTCAAACAAAGTATTTTTGCAGAAACTGTACAAGTATATTGTATCCTCAAATCAATTAAAGACAATTCTCCGAGTCAAAGTGGACCAAGCACTCACAAATATAGACACCCCGGCGGGCATATCCCTAGAAGAGCTTAGAGGACATGTTCTCGGTTGACGAGAACTTTAATTTTGCCGCACTGTGGAAGGCTTTTCAATTTCATTCACTTACTGTAAAGGTCTAATTTTCGTCTATGGACTAGTTGATTGTAGAGGTATTGAATTGAAGAAGAAGAAAATGGTAGGCTTTTTGTATGTTTGGAGGTACAGGTAGAACGATGCGGTATCTCAGTGACATCGGCCCTCGGGTGAGGTATACCATCAAGCTCTCTAAACCTCTAAATCTATACAGACTTCAGTTTAGTGAGCACTATGAGGATTTTCAGACAACTGATGAACACAATCATTATCTAACAGCGGAATAAAGTTTGGCCAATAAATGTGCCTGGTGAAATTTGGGCTGTGCCTTGCTCTGGAAAGATTATAGTTTAGAGATCAGGGGCTCTTTTCGATGATTATACATATCCACATGCCTCCGGTAACTGCATAAATGCACAGCCTGCGTGTACACTGATAAGGATTATTATTCACTCTCTTGATATGAGAGTAAAGTGGTGGTTTTGCCAAGAGCACGATAATAGATAAATAAATCAAAGTATGAATAGTCAATGCAAATTAGTCTGACAACTATAAAAGTTAAGGGCAATCATCTGGGCTCAAATTGACGTGCGTTAGTCCTGAGTCGTCGCCAATCTCGAACACAGAACTCAATACTCTATCTTTCCTCTCTTTATAATCTCACCTTCCACTAAACCTCACCTCTCCCTCTTATCCAGTCATTAGCAGACATAGACTGAACAATAGTAATCATGGCATTTACTGCTCCACTATCCATACCATCCGCAAAACCTGCGCCGTTTCCGCTACCTCCCGCGCGAACAGCACTTATTATTATCGACATGCAACGCGACTTCGTGCTCCCGACAGGATACGGAGCAATTCAATGCCCTTCCGCCGAGGTATTTGCTCAAGTTTCTGGACTAATAGTGCCCTGTCTAGATGCTCTTCGCGCCTCGCGCAAGCTAGGAATGACTATAGTGCACACTCGCGAGGGACACGTGCCTGACTTGTCTGATTGTCCTCCTACCAAGACCGATCGCCAACGCGGAGCCAATACTCGGCATTTCCTCACCATCGGCGAAGAAGGTCCTATGGGTAGATTGCTAGTGAGAGGCGCATATGGACACGATATTGTTGATGAGTTAAAACCGCGAAAGGATGAGGTCGTGCTGGACAAGCCTGGCAAGGGCTCTTTCTTTAACACCGACCTTCATGAAATTCTCGCTGCTAGAGGTGTCACTCATATCCTTTTCGCCGGAGTCACTGCTGAGTACGTATATTTTCTTCTTCTTCTTCCAGCAATAGATGTACACATGAAAGCTAACAATCGCAGGTGCTGTGTTGCGTCGACCTTCCGCGAGGCAAACGACCACGGATTCGAATGCTGCGTCTTGACAGACTGCACAGGCGGTTTCAACGCCGCCATTGTTGCTGCAACTATGGATATGTTTTGTGCTTACGATGGTCTGCTTGGATACTCTTCGACTTCGAAAGCAATCACCGCTGTCGCTGAGCAGGCTCCAGCTGGCGCGCTTGCCATGGTCGAACCTATCGAGAGCGAACTGACCGTCGCTGCTCTTCACAAGAAGTATCTAGCCGGTGGAAGCGTATCTTCGACATTGTCTTCCCTTAAAATAGAGGTTTCTGCCTCGGCGACCGAAGCCGCTGCTGCGCTTGACAAGACTAGCACGGTTGACATTGACGGTACTCGCGATCTGTCGTTACTTTTTGGCGTACCATTCGTGACTACCAGCGAATTCGCCGACTCTGCACTTGTAATCAGACAAATGATAAATCAAGGCGCAGTATACCTCGGAACCGTGTCATGCGCAGCGACTGCCGTGTCGTCGGGAGCCGCCACTTTTGCTCTGTCGACTACCTGCAGCGCCACGACAAAGAAGAACGTCTCTGCATATACGGTAACCAAATCCTCGCTTTCAACATCAGGCACAACTCTAGCAAGCCCAACTTTCAACACAATCACAATATATGCACCTACCCTTCTTGACGCTCGTACGCTGTGGTCTACAATCGTGCGTCTAGAAGCAGACACCTTCACGGATGCAGCCGCAATGCAGCATTTCAGAGAACGTGCAATCGTCTGGGTCGACTACCGCGGCTTTGAAAACGGCGGTGTACGCTATGCAATCTATAATAACGCATCAGAACCGTCATTCCTTGAAAAAGTTGGGACCATATTCTCAAAATCACTTCCCGGAAGAAAAGTTGATGCAGAATGCGTTTCGTCCTCGTTCGCTTCGGCAGCTAAACTTGCCTCGTGCGCCGAATCAGTGCGAACTCTCGAGTCAACTCCTGATTCTTCAATCTCAGCTCTTGATACAATTAAAAATATGCACGCTTTATCTCTCGCTGCTTCGTTATTCACAAAGGCTTTTGACTCTGGGATCGAGTCTCCTGATGTCCTTGTAGCGCCTTTAGCTGATGATGTCCTTGTCGCTGTGGAGGCTGTAGGTGGATGTGCTGCAGTTGTTGGACAAGACCTTGTGCTCATTGGCGCAAAGGGTCTGGATAGTAGAGTTTTGGATATCGGTGTTCTGGTTGAGAAAGCATTGTAGATAGATTGTATGTGAATGTATATTTGCTGATGGTTTCGATGTAATGCAATGTTATAACTTAGACAAAAAGCATTTATTATTATATTATTCTTGTATCGTTATAAATCAGGTTACTTTTTATATCCTTTCCTTCCAAATAAAACCTCAAATAAATAAACAAATTTCAAAGATGAAACAAATTTCAATGAAAACAAACAAACAAAAAAAATAAATAAAAAGAAAATTAAGAATATGTCAACGCCTAGATTAAAAACGAAGAACTTGGAAGAATGGTTTTTTTGGATCGATTGATATCTCACATCCAGTCTGAATCTTCACCGTCGCCGCCACCATCAACTCCCTCATCTTCTTTCCTTTTCACACTCTCACCACTCTCCCCACTTTCACCGGTACCAGAACTTTCACTAGTTTTCTTCTCACTAGGTTTCCGCTCATCATTCTTATTTCCATTCTCAGCAACGCTTCCGACGCTTCCGCCGCTATCCCGATACTGCGGTGACTCACTCAGCGGCTGCTTTGCGGCCTCCATCCACGGATGTGAAATCATATGCGTATTGAAAAACTCAAGGTTATCAAGCTCGTCAACACCAGTACTAGCGTGCTGATCAATCACATGACTGCGCCCATCGGTTACTAGTGACGTGAAAAAAATGTCACTCTCGTTAGAGTGGTGCGACATCGCCGGACCAGAAAATTGCTGACGAGGCGGCATGGCGCGTGGCTGTAGTACTTGTGGCGCGAGATGTGACGGGTGCAAAACGGGACCGTGAGCACTAGGCAAAATTACAGGGTGATCAGAGGTAAAGTCGACAGATGACGCGCTAAAAAGCTCCTGGCTCGAGCGATGCATTGTCATAGAAGGCTGCTGCTGTTGCTGTTGCTGTTGCTGTTGCTGTTGCTGATGTTGTTGTTGCTGCTGCTGCCGCTGCATATGGAGCTGCTGCTGGAGTTGCTGAAGGTGATGTAATGGATGCTGAGATGCCGGTGTAGGTGGTATGGGAGGAATGACTTGCTGCATCGAGATAGGTAACTGCTGCATTACTCGCTGCTGCTGAGATGATTGATGTTGTGATTGTGACTGCAACATCTGTTGTTGCTGAACGGAACTCGAATACTGGAACGCCATAGACTGACCAGATATAGCTGGCTGATGCATTTGAGATTGCGACTGCGCCAACTTCTGCTGCATATGAGCACCTCCATTCGCGGTGTGCAACGAGGACATATACTCAGTCAGGTTAGACGATTCAGCATGGCTTGCGGTAGCAGCCGATGCCATTGCAGCAAGTTCACCATTATCATGGCCACTAGTAGTGGCGGGTTGTTTTGAATTCTTTTTTCCAAGCTCGTTCTTCAAAAGGTATTTACATTCTTCAATCCACAGAATTGCGTGTTGAAGAAACTCAGCACCTCGAACATTTACTTTCAGAGTCCATTGATATTCTGTAAGTTTATCAGAGCACGCGGTTCTCTCCGCCTCAGACGGTGCCGTAAGTAATAGCATCACACCAAACGTAGCAATAACAGCGAAATTATTTTTCGCTGCAGCATACCAAAATGTCTGGATATGTTCTTGCTTTAGACTATTAACAAACTCAACTGCAGACACAAACTCTGAGAATGCAGATCGATACACTAGCATGTAAATTTCGCTCAACGCTGGAGAAGCATTTCGATCGATACGGCGGAATGCGCGCAAGATAGGTCTAAATAAGGCAATTTGAGCAGCATGATAGGCAAGATGTAAGTTTCCGCTAGCGCTCAACTCTCCAAGAGTGATATTCTCCATGCGAAGACAATCAGGTAAATGTTCAAGCCAATCCTTCAATCTGATCTGTAGTGGGCGTGCCTTTGCCAGGATACCCTTGATTCTATCCTCATCGGACTTTGCAACACGAGTAGGCTCATCAGTAGGTTCGAATTCGGCATCGGGATTGTTGACGGCTACAGCTTCGAGGTCGTCGTTAAACAAGTCAAGCATACTCCGCGCGCTATGAAACTGATCCATAATATCACTCAAGATCATCGTCAAACTAACAAGCTGCATAAACATGATCTTGCCTGTCTCGCGATTGACTATACCAGTAGTTTCATCTTTTGAGTTTGCAAACATGGCATCGAATTCATCGTCATCGTCAGCACTCGGATTCGCACTGGCTCCTGTAGCAAGCAGCACACCATCATCGTCGGGAAAATTTTCGTCTACTAGTGCACTAACGGTCCAATTTATCTTGTGAATCTTGGATGGCCGTCCAAAAGTTAATGCCATCCATTTATCTTGAATATAAAGACCCCATGCAAGGCGTTTGCGCAATCCACGTTCCCATTCCGGAATTCCCCACATTGTCGGGTCCATATGTAAACCGACTTCTTGCGCTATGGCAACAACTTCTCCAAGCATCGCCCAAGAATGACTTGGTCGCGTAACCTGATTTCTAAATGTCTGATGCTGAAGAAGTAGGATACCAGCTTGAACCGTCGACAGGGTCGGACGATCGATTTCGCGGTACAAGTTGATCTGAGCAAGAGCTTCGAGCGCAGATTGCGGAGGTCGAGGAAATGGAACGAGATCAGCGTCATAGGTCCACCAATTTATAGCAAACACATAAAGACCCGCAAGTAAAGAAGGGGACAACTCTGACGGATTTCTGTAGTATTTTTCTAAAAACTCTTCTTTGTGCAAAATCGGAAGAGAAGTGTGTACCTGGTGTTATTTTTGTTAGTTCAATCCTAATAATTAGACAACAAAACGTACGATTTTAAAATATAGACCAACCAACTGTCTTCCAAATTTTCCAATTATATCTTGAATCTTGCGCACTTCTACCAGATTTCCACCAATAGTATCATCACGTCCACTAGGATTCGGATGACCGGTTCTAAACAGATTCTCACTCTCAAAGACAACAAAGGAAACTTGTCCATGGCCAGTATTGATGGGTTTGTAATCGTCTGTCGTGCCGACCCGGTGATTAGCTCTGTTCTGCACACGTCTGATCTGTCGTTTCGTGAGAAAATCAGGACCGACAGCAGGCAAGGATGCTCTATCACGGCTGTCAAATCCATAATAATCCATTATTATAGGATCGTGCTCGGCAGACGTGCCAACATATGAGATATACCGACGACATTGTAATCCCAACGTATTCTTGAGGAGAGTGTCCGGCATAAAGTCGTAATCAGGGAACGGAGAGTCTGGAGTCGATGCTGAGAGAGCAGCAGCTGAAGAAGTACCGGTGCCTCCAGAAGGTTGAGTGGGAGTGACTACTGTCTGGTCTGCACCCGGAGTAGCGGAACTAGCCTTGCGAGATGAGGTCCTATTCGATATTAACACAAGAGAAAATTTAAGAAGTCATCAAAATAGCATACCTCTGCACACGAGTTCGTTTCGTGGATACAGTCGTCGAGTCGTCTTTATCATGCGAAAGATTGAGCACGCCAGACATGCTTTGAAAAGATGGCGTCGGATTCTGAGCTTGCGATGGCGATTGACCGATTTCAGGAGTAACCACCTCGTCTTTTTCGACTTTCTCTTTGTCCTTCTCATCATCATCCTTTTCGGCAGTAGCAGGCTGAGTCGAGGCTTGCACAGGTTTGGAGGAGTCGCCGTTGGTCTCGCTGGCAGAGCCCTGCTGCTGAGTCTTTGCATTATTCACGCTGTTGGCAGGGGCTGCCGCGGAAGCATTAGCAGCACCACTGGCGCTGCCGCTGCCACGTCTTTGGCGCTTCCTCGGCGCCGGATTCTCGCTAAAGACGCATTCGTAGTTGTGGAATCGGCATAGAAAACAGACGCTATCGTTTTCAGAGAAGACGCAGCGGGACTTGCGCCGTCGACAGCTGTCGCAGGGCCTGTCTGGCCGCTTGAGCCCGGTTTTGCTGTGGGTTGTCTGCACGACAAACATGCCTCAGACCAATATACGTGCACAGCGCAGACTCTAAAAGAAGAGAACAGCAAACTAGAAGAAGAGAGGCAGAAAAAAGGCAGGAGTGCGGAGAATTGTTGTTAGTGAGCAAGGTTTAAGTCTCGCCTGCAGCACGCTTCCGAGGCCCTAGCCCTGGAAGCATTGGAAGCCCTGGAAGCCAGGGAAGAAATAAAACTGCAAAGAAAATTGCAGTGCACTCTGCTGTTCTTTTTAGATTAGCTACTATTTTCATCAATCCTATTATTTACAGCTATTTGCCTCTGCTTCTTGACATGATTCATTGTCGCGCAGTGGCGCAAAGAATGGCAGAGGCTGCGCGCTATGGGCAGCTGCCAGCAACGCGCCGCGATTACCAACCGCTTATTACGCATGTGTGTCTATTTCTGTATTTGCTGACTCTATCCCACAATTTGAAATATATGAATTCACTTTTCAAGCCTTATTTCTCTACATATCGGTCAATGCTACGCATATTTTAGGCACCACAAGAGCTAACGACAACATCTGACAGTACCGGTCGGTGGTCGCTGGCATGGTACTCGCCGTCAAAGAAGTTCTCCTCGACACGGTAAGTCAACGCGTCCCATCCGCCGTTGTTGCCGCCCATGATAAAGTCAATCCTTCCAAAGGCATCACTGTCGCCAGCCTCGTAGAAACCAGTAAATGTAGCATGGTGACCGGAGCGGTATAGGGGAGGCGTAGCCAAGAGCAGATCTTCAAAGACAAACGAATCCGACAGGTCAGAGGCATAGTCCGAGGTGAATGTAGAGTTCATAGTCAACATGTCACTCACTCCAGTGACGATCTCGTAGCCCCCAGTGTCAGTACCAGACGAGTGTGAATTGAAGTCCCCGAAAAGCAACACGGGACCGGAGGAGTTAGCTGCCTCGTAGGCACCGGCGTAGCGAATCATCGACGCTGCGTATTCACGCGCATCTTCGGATTTGTCGTCCCAGTGAGTACACATGGCTGTCACTGTGTTACCGCTAGCCGCGGTAGTGAACCTTCCAATTGTGACAATACGCGTCGAGCCAGCGCCGAGGTATTTCGAGGGCTCGTAGGGCGTCTCACTAAGCCAAAGATACTTTTCAGAAACCAAATTCAGTGCAGAGCTGCAATAGTCAGACCAATATAAGAAAATAAGGAGAAAAGAAAGGAAAAGAATACGCACGACTTGTAGAAGATGGCAGAGTACTCTCCAGCAGTCTTGCCGTCGTCACGACCAACACCAATATACTCGTACCCGTCAAGCATGCCGGCAAGATCCTGCACCTGACGAACCTTTGCCTCCTGTACGCAAAGAACGACGGGCTGGTGGAACATGACCTGAGCAACGACCGACAAGCGGCGAGTTGACCAAGGCTGTTCGGCATAAAGAGAGTAGTAGCTCATCTCGGAGTCGGCAGGAACGGTGTCATTCAAGCCAGAGATCGTAGTAGCTACGGAGATGGAATTGGGAATAGCATCATTTCGCAAGTTATATGACTGAACGCGAAGAGTATCGTTGACACATACGGCAGATGCGGCCACAGAGAATGCCAGGACGGCAGCAAACCTATTCAACATTGCAAGCAGAGATGATGAAGACGAAGAAGATGATAATTCAAGTTTATAGTCGATTGGAAGAGCTCAAAGAGAGATAAGAAGCAGAAGCAAAAACAGAGACAGAGACAGAAACAGAAACAGAATAGTAGCTGATTATAAGCAGATTAACTGCTGCTGGAGCTAGTAACACCAGTCCCAATGCTAGTTCGAGGGCAGTCAGAACGTGGACAGCGGCGCTCACGAGGATTGGCCACGGCGAGCTAAAGCCAGGCGGCCAAGACATATGCTGAAGAAAAACATACTGAATAAACACATGCCGAGCAATGCAGCCTCTAGAAAGATAACAAATTTTCTAATAAGGAATTCTAAGTAGTATTTTATAAGTCAGTCGAGTTCTATGAGTAGACTACTGAGCTACAAAAAGAGTAATAAACGGGGCAAAACCCTATCAAACACGTGCGCTTTTCAAAAAAATAATCCAGCCGCATTACATAACCACTAGAGTAATAGAGTATTATATAAGCAGTGAATCAGCACGTGCCCCGATATCCGACGCGACCCGAAGGCAGACCTTTGCTGATATTTTTATTTCCCGCCAGAACACTTCAAATGAAATTGTATTACTACAAATTGAGTATTAATATTTGAAGAATACAATTGATAGTCAGATCTTCGAAATAACAACACTGGTGTTGTTGACAGAGCCAGTCCAGGCCTTTGCTGCGTGTGCCCTGTCTAAAACCGAAAAGTTCCCGGAACGCAGCCCGCGACTTTCTCCATCTTTCTCTTTTTGCTCAGCCTGCTCTTCCTGCTCCGCTCCTCTCCTCCTTTCTTCTCTCCTACAAACCGTCGACCTTCCTTGTGTGTTTCTCTTATTAAGCCAATTGCCTCCTCCGAATCATAGCTAACCCTCGCTAAGTCTCCACAGTCCGCAATGTCCGCCGTCGCTCGTGTCCTGCGTCGCCACACCCGTCCCGCCGTCGCCATGCGCTCCATCGCGCGCCCGGTAGCTTCATCCCGCTCGTTTTCGGCCACTGCCGCCTTCTGGGTACGTTTACACCTCTTGCTTACCTCAATCGCCTCTCTTGCTTCATCGCTGCTATGGAAAGCACTCATCGAACGTTGTAGTACATTGAGCCGCTGTTAAGCCGAAGCACGTGACCTGTTCATTGCCTCAGCGCGCGCCCCGCAATTTACTCGTTCTCTCCATCAGCGCACTTATCATATTGCTCCATCATCTGCTAATACCGTCTCCATGCAGGCTCACCGTACAGAGACCGACGCTTTTGGACCCATTGAGGTCGAGTCCTCGCGCTACTGGGGTGCTCAGACCCAGCGATCGAAGCAAAACTTCGACATCGGCGGCCCGACTGAGCATATGCCCCTTCCCGTCGTGCATGCCTTTGGCATTCTCAAGAAGGCCGCTGCCGAAGTCAATCTCCGATACGGCCTTGAGCCTGAGATTGCAGAGGCAATCAAGACCGCCGCTCAGGAGGTGGCCGATGGAAAGCTTGATGATCATTTCCCGCTCGTCGTCTTCCAGACGGGTTCCGGTACTCAGAGCAACATGAACGCCAACGAGGTCATCTCCAACCGCGCAATTGAGCTCCTTGGCGGCGAATTGGGATCAAAGAAGCCTGTCCATCCTAACGACCACGTCAATCGCTCGCAGTCGTCCAACGACACCTTTCCTACCGTCATGCACATCGCCGCCGTGCTCGAAATCACTCAGCGTCTTCTTCCCGCCCTTACCGATCTCCACGCCGAGTTCCAGAAGAAGGTTGAGGAGTTTGACCACATCATCAAGATTGGCCGAACCCATCTCCAGGACGCTACCCCTCTCACTCTTGGCCAGGAGTTCTCCGGTTATGCCACTCAGCTCGAGTACGGCATCGACCGCGTCAAGTCTACCCTCCCGCGCCTGCGCCTGCTTGCTCAGGGTGGTACCGCGGTCGGCACTGGTCTCAACACCAAGAAGGGCTTTGACGTCGCCATTGCCGATGAGGTCACTAAGCTCACCGGCGAACAGTTCTACACCGCTCCCAACAAGTTCGAGGCTCTTGCCGCCCACGACGCCATTGTCGAGGCCTCTGGTTCTCTTAACACTCTCGCTGCCTCGCTCTTTAAGATTGCCCAGGATATCCGTTATCTTGGATCAGGCCCTCGCTGTGGATACGGCGAGCTCTCGCTCCCCGAGAACGAGCCTGGCTCGTCAATCATGCCTGGCAAAGTCAACCCGACTCAGAACGAAGCTCTCACCATGGTCTGCGCCCAGGTCTTTGGTAACCATACCGCAATCACCGTTGCTGGTGCCTCGGGTCAGTTTGAGCTTAACGTCTTCAAGCCTGTCTTGATCCGCAACTTGCTCTCTTCCGTTCGTCTGCTTGCCGACGGATGCAACTCCTTCAATGCGCACTGTGTTCAGGGCATCAAGGCCAACGAGGGTCGTATCAGCCAGCTTATGAACGAGTCGCTTATGCTTGTTACCGCTCTCAACCCCAAGATCGGCTACGATATGGCTTCCAAGGTGGCAAAGAACGCACACAAGAAGGGTCTTACTCTCAAGCAGTCGTGCCTTGAGCTCGGCGCTCTTTCAGAGGAGGACTTTGAGATCTGGGTCAGACCTGAGAAAATGATTGGACCTTCGGATTAAATTGTTGTCATTTATTTAAACAATAAAGTATGAATCATTGTTGTTGCTGTTTCCATATAAAATTTAAGTAATAAGTACAAAGAAGTACAAACCCCGCGCCAAGCCTGTAGACACTGTAAATCAACCAACGCGGCTGCAATCCGCGACGACCAAAGCAACTATTTTGCAATTGACGACCATATCCGCATTCTTATGGCAAGAAAGTGATCAATCTTTAGGCCCACGATATCCATAGCTCTATTCAAATTGTAGGACGATATGTCGGCTCCACTGTATGTCTCGTCGTACCTGTCGTCGACGGAAGTTCAGTTTATCAACAACCTCACTTCTCCGCCTACTGTTCTTCATATTACAAAACCAACGGGTGAAATCACCGTCACGAAAAGTATCATTGGTTTTACGCAGGTTTTATGACATTGGAATCTAATCAGAATCGCGCAGACGAAAGAGACACCGACAAGTTCGCGACTTTTGGCCAATCATTACCTGGAATCCTGGGCCTGGTCCACCTCCGTTTCGGAAAATATATAATTGTTATTACCAAGGCTGAAAAAATCGGTCTTCTCAAGGGCCACGTTATCTACCGAATTGCGGACTTCGAATTTGTTGCTTTGCAACATGGCGTCTCTAGAGATAAAGACGAGGCTGCGTATCTCGCTTTGTTGAAACGAGGTGTTAGAGCTGGACCGATGTATTTTAGCTATACCTGGGACCTTACGAATTCCATGCAGCGTCAGAGTACTCAAGATATACCATTGTGGGAAAAGGTGTGTATTTTCTTTTTATAATATTTCTCTCTATCTAAGCTCGCCGTGCTAATTTATTCAGGCTGATGATCGCTTCTTTTGGAATAAGTTTGCCGTCTCATCGTTAATCGAACATGCGAAAACTGACCCTGCAATCTCTCATTTTATTCTTCCAGTCGTTTTTGGGTGTATGTATCTATGCCTTTTTTAGTCATTGACTCGCCACGCTGACTCTGATCGCAGACATCAACCTGACAAAAACATCTTTGAAATCGTCAAGTTTTACCTTCGCGCTGATTTCACGCCGTTCACGCTTCAGAGCTGGCACTCGCTATTTTTCCCGTGGTATCGATTCACATGGCAATGTATCAAACTTTAATGAAACTGAGCAACTTGTGATTCTCGACGAGTCTCCATCATATACCACATACTCGTTTGTTCAGACGCGTGGGAGCGTTCCCGTTTACTGGGCAGAAATTAACAACTTGCGATATAAGCCCAAGCTTCGAATTTTTGATACTGCTTTTGAATCCGCCAAACTCCACTTTGATAGTCAGAAGGGCATCTACGGTCGCAACTATTGCGTCAACCTCGTCAACCAGGCTGGCCATGAGCTGCCCGTAAAATCGGCTTTCGAAAGCGCAATCGCCAAGCTTGATGATCCTGAAGTTATTTACATCTACTTCGACTTCCATCATGAATGCAAAGGAATGAGGTGGCACCGTGTCCAGCTTCTGATCGACAAACTTGTCGAACTTGGCGCAGATAATATGGGCTGGTTCCAGTCTGCCGATCTACCGGAAAAGAATACATCTCAGATAATACGGATTCAGAATGGCGTTGTTCGTACAAATTGTATGGATTGTCTTGACCGCACTAATGTCGTGCAGTCGACTCTTGCCGGATGGACTCTGCAGCAGCAGTTGATTGACGCGCGGATCCTGCAGCCTGCGGAACGCTGGGAGGAGGATATTTCGTTTGTTTCAATATTCAGAAACATTTGGGCCGATAACGCCGATTATATCAGTAAAGCATATTCAGGTACTGGGGCTTTGAAAACCGATTTCACTCGTACAGGCAAGCGTACAAAGCAAGGCGCTCTTCAAGATTTAAGGAACTCAATTGAACGATACGCTAAGAATAATTTTTTTGATGGACCCAGACAGGATGCTTATGACCTGTTTCTTGGAAATCATCTTCCATATGAAGTTAATGAGCCGCCTTTCCGCGATCATAGACCTCTTCTTGTGCAGTCCATGCCATTTGTGGCGTACGGGTCGATTTTGATGATCCTTGCCGCTTTGTTCCTTCCGCGTGCTAACGATACGCATTTATCTATTCAACTGTTTATTTTACTGTGGTTGGTAATATTGAGTTATGCTTTGTATTTCATTTCAAAACATGGACTTGCATATGTCAATTGGCCTCGTCTGGTTCAACTAGATTATGTCGGAGAGCAAGAAGTTGTACATGCTGGTACCGGAAAGATAAAAGGATGGGTCATGTCTGAGAAAACGAAGATCGAGAGCAGGATTAGAGGTCTTGAGGAGGGTAAGAAAAGAACTGAGTAGACATGTTCCTAGAGTTGATACTCTCTTTTGTCATCTAACTTGTCATTTGGAGTGAATTTTAATCTTTATATAGAGCATTTCATATAGAAGAGATTACACAACATCAGCTTTATCGAGATAAATCTATATTAAAATAGAGAAAATGAAAAACGAAAAATAAACTTTTAAATGCCACAAACTACTTCTTTCCTTTGTTGTTCTTCTTTCCCTTGCCGCTTTTCTTCTTATCGGCCTCATTTAAATTCGACAAAGGCTTAACTTTCTCAATCTTTCGTCTCTTGCTCTTCAAAACTTCCTTTCTTTGCTCCTTCTTGTTGATACCGTACTGCATCTGGTTATATAATTTCTTTTGCTTATTTGACATCATGATCTTGCGCAATTCCTTTTCTTCTCTAGCTTGCTTCTCAGCAGCAGACTGCTTGACTGGTTCTGAGCGTTTACGTTTCTTATTTGTGGACGACGAAGTTGCGCTACTTGAGAAGGAAATGCCCTTAGCTTCAGATTCGAGCTCTCGCTGATGTGCTAAAGCTTCATCTTCTTCTTCGTCCCCGCTGTCGTCATCGTCGACAGTAACAGGAACAGCGACATCCTCTTCTACTTCCTCGTCGTCGTCGTCGTTGTCCACGTCCATTTCTCCATCAACACTCTCTTCGTCCCCTTCATCCTCGTCGTCCTCTTCGTAGTTCTCAGGGTCATAACCGCCGACGTCTCCCCAAGGAGACAAATGAGGCGGTAAAGTAGCACCTACTGCGTACTCATCAACAGGCATCAAACGTCCTTTATTAAGAGAATCAAACACCCACTGAGGCTGAACATATATCCGACCAGGCACTCGAGTTGAGAGTGCAGGCCGATCACAAATCTGATGAGTAACGCCCTTGACAAGATCATCAATCTCAATCTTCCGTTCTGCAACGACTCCCTCGTCGTCGTCTTCTGCATAAAGATCCAATGCTGCTTCAGAAACAACACGTCCCCCAAGAGACAAGATTGTAAATTCCAGGATGTCAAGAGGCACCTCCCGGCCAACGTAGATTGTGAACGGAGCCATCAAATTCTTTAACGCATCTTCAGCGCTAATTTCGTCTGGCTGTGGTAAAATATCCGAGATATTCGCTTCGGTAGATGGAATAGCTATGAATTCATCGAGTTTTGCTTCTTCTGCCGCGTCAGTGTCATCATAGACAGCTTCATCCTCATCATGCTGAGTGGTTGTGATTGCATCGGAAATAGTCTTTGCACGCGCAGCCATGTCTGATTCGGTGATGGCTTTCGAAGATTCAGTGGTAGTTGACCCTCGCGCAACCAATAGCTCTTTTTCTCTCTTGCTTTCCAAAATATAAGCAGATAGTCCACCAACGCCTTGCTCTTTTGCGCTGTCGATCTTGGGAGGATACACTAAACCAGCGTCTATGTACAGTTTAAAAAGAACGAACTGCAATAAAGTAACATAGAATTCAAGGAATGTGAGCATGATACGGAAATCAATATCTGCTGGAATATTTTGCGGAAATTTGAAGGGTACTAGCCAAACAACTTCTTGCCCTTTGATTTCGGCCTCATAGTACACGCCCTTTATACTGACAAACACCTTTCGAAGTGCTCGCTCTCGGGCAACGTATGCCATCCACTGATTACAGAGTCTTTCAGCATCGGCAGTGACTTTTGCTGAGACGCGGTCTGTGGCAGGCATAGCTGCAAACAAAAAGAGCATACTAAGCGCATCATCAAGATCTCTAATTGCGTCTAAAAATGTCGGATATCGCTCCTTGATAATGCGATCAAGAGTATATCGCGGTCTGTTATCGTCCAGTTTTTTTGCATCCGAAACTTCTCCGCGACCGAGTGCGCGAGAGAGCTTGCGCGCAAAAATCTTGTGCTCGCGAAATTTCTGAATGACTGGCTCATGAAGCAGATACTGGATGTCCTTGGTATAGTAGAACGTGGTAGGCGCAGTTGAACCTTTGTTGGCTTTTTTAGCAGAACGCGGGGCACGAGGATAGATTCCTTTGAAAATGCAGATCCGTCTGTAAAATGTAATGTTAGCTTCATGACTTTGGTTTCTATTTTCTGCAGAAAGATATTGTATAAAAATACCTGAAATCCGCAAGTGAAAGCTGCAACTTCTTCACGGCCTGCGTGCGGGTAATAAAGTTTTTAGCTGCACCAGCCTGATGTCTTTTCTTGATTCTCATTTTTAGCTGTGTAAGTCTGAATCAGCACCTTATGAAAAGTAAATGAGAAGATTAGACAAGAGTAGTTGGGAATCTGAAATTTTTTTGGTTGGGACTTTCGCTCTCGCAAAATTATTTTCCTGCAACTCACAAACAACTACTCATTTATGCAGGGGTGCTGTATTTGATGACCCAAAATATCACATCCCAAAGAACTTTGACCTCGGAAAGAATTGAATAAGAGCAGCTGGTTGGATGATTTAAGTGCTTTTTTTTGAGAACACTAGACTGGATGAGTTTGCAAACATGAACGGCGAATTTCGTCTTACGCTTATGCGTGTGACTTCTTTTGTGTGTATTTTTGGATGTCTTATTGCGACCGTACAAAGATTGACCAGATTATTTTGCAGAAACGCACATTTGCGACATATAACCTGAACACCTCGTCGAAGCGAAAAAAAAATCCTCAACTGAGAGCCCCGTCTGAACAACAGCAAAGTGCTGGAACAGGTCTAGATATTACTTTTGGGAATTTTCAACGAAAGAAACGGGAGATAGCGCCAAGTCCAGCCGCGTTTGTACCCAATGAGCGCTCTTCTGCCAAATCTGTCTCGCAGATATTAGGAGGAGCTTCTCAGAGGCAAAATTCAGAAGTCAGAAAGTCACGTTCTGGTCTGGAAACTGCTAAGCAGCTAGCAGATAGACTAGCAGAGGTTAAAAAAAGTGGCAAGCTGCCTAGTTATATTGATGGCGAAGATAACCTCAAAGTAGAAAGAAAGAATAAGGACCTTGCAAAAGATCGTATGCGAGCTCTGTTGATGAAAGAGAAAGCTCGTGAAAAGGCTTCAAGAAAAGGGGAAAAGAAAAAGCGCTTCATGAAAGGCAAAAACAAAGACCTCTCACTAGACCGCTATTCTGCTGATTTGGAAGAGACAGAAGAATATTTAGAAGGGGAAGAAGAAGAAGAACAAAGAATCAGGACAAAGACAGTAGAAGAGCCTGAGGTTAAGAGATTAACAGTTCCGCAAACTATCTCGATTGCGAACTTGGCAAGATTATTGCGCGTTAGGCATGAAGTCCTAATTGATTCAATGCAGAGTCTAGGATACACTGAACTGGCATTCGATCATAGTAAGCAGATCTTGTTACGTTGAATATGGACTAGCTCATTAACTTTACTGCAGTCTTGGATTACGACAATGCCAGTCTCATTTGCCAGGAGTTCGGGTACGAAACCAATACAGGCAAAATCCGAGACTTATTTCCGGAGCCGCTTCCCATCGTGCGAGATAATCTACCCCAACGACCTCCATTTGTGACAATCATGGGCCATGTTGATCACGGCAAGACGACAATATTGGATTACCTGCGGAAGTCATCTATCGTCGCTGGTGAGCACGGCGGTATCACTCAGCATATTGGAGCATTTTCGGTGCCGGTAAGTGGCGGCAGCAAACGAATCACATTTCTCGACACACCAGGTCATGCTGCATTTCTGAAAATGCGTCAACGCGGGGCAAATGTGACCGATATTGTTGTGCTGGTGGTGGCGGCTGACGACTCGGTAATGCCACAGACTATCGAAGCAATCAAACATGCGAGAAATGCGAAAGTGCCAATCATTGTCGCCGTTAATAAAATCGACAAGCCCAATGTTGACGTTGATCGCGTCTATCAAGACCTTGCAAAGAATGATGTTGTAGTTGAAGAATATGGCGGAGACACTCAAGCTATATTAGTATCTGGTCTTACAGGGAAGGGTATTGATGAGCTCGAGGAAGCCATCTTGACTCTCTCGGAAGTTCTTGATTTTCGTAGCCCAGTTGATGGAAGATGTGAGGGATGGGTTGTCGAATCTGAACTAGCGAAAGGTCGCGGCGCAGTTGCGACATTGGTTGTCAGACGCGGAACTCTGACACCTGGAACTCCGATAGTTGCTGGGACAGCATATGGTAGAGTTCGAACTTTGCGTGACGAGTCTGGCAAGATCGTCAAAGCTGCGACTCCAGGAACACCTGTTGAGGTTGATGGCTGGAAAGTGCTTCCTGAGGCTGGAGATGAAGTTTTGCAAGCGGACAATGAAAAACATGCTCGGTCTGTGGCAGACTATAGAACCGAGCATGAAATAAATCAAAATTTACTGTCAGACCTGGAAGGAATCAATGAGAGGCGTCAACAGGATCGAGCAAACTACAATTCGGCAGTTGAAGCAGCAGAGCTGACTCGGACAGGTAGACGCAAGCGAGGGACAGTTTCGCAAAAGGATTTCCTGGTTGACATGTCAAGCGATGACGGAATCAAATACCGTAATTTTATATTGAAATCAGATGTAATGGGATCAGCCGAAGCGATTGAGGACTCCATAGTTGACATTGGCAACGACAAGGCTAAAGTTCGTCTGGTTCGTGCAGAATCCGACATCGGGCCGCCCACGGCCTCGGATGTGTTGCTAGCCGAGACTTCTGGTTCGGAGATTATTTGTTTTAACGTGAAGCCTGATCGCGAGATCAAGGCTCTTGCTGCGAACAAGGGAGTGAATATCCTTATGCATACTATTATTTATCATTTGATTGAGGATGTGACAGCGCGAACCGCCGAGCTGCTACCGCCAATTATTACAAAGAAAGTAGTTGCAGAAGCTGAGATTCGTGCTTCATTTGAAATCACTGCTAAATCCGGCGAGGCTACGACGGTTGCCGGCTGCAGAGTCACATCTGGAACTGCTAAAAGGGCGCAGCCATTGCGTGTCATGCGCAAAAATGTCGAGCTGTTTTCTGGCACGATAGATACCATGAAGCAATATAAAAGGGATGTTACCGAAGTTCAGAATGGCAGTGAATGTGGTTTGTCGTTTAATGGATACAGCGAGTTCCGTGAAGGCGATATCGTACAGTTTTATGAGGAAATTGAGCAAAAGGCGTATCTGTAAATAGATCTGAGTGTTTATATATAAGCACATTTGTATATATCAATGTTGAAGAAATTTAAATGTACAGCCTATCTCCGTATCTCTTCCCATTGTACACCAACCCATTCTTCTGCGTAGCCAACTCCCCGGTCGTCAATGGTGGGGAGGCAATCTTTTTCACATGTCGCAACAATCATTGTGCCCCACTCCATACCGTTAACCATATCGATTCCGCTTGCTTGTTCCAAAATTTCTATAGTATATGGCATAAGCTGAAACTCAAACACTCTATTGCCTCCGCAGAGAGGGCAGCGGGGAATCAGATTCGAATCATAGACGCCTGATCGAGTGATTTGGCTCGCCACTGCATCCGATTTTGAATACATCATTGGCGTTCCAGATCGCTCATATCGTACAACTTGCTCTGAGTTTTGTGCAACAATGTCGGCAAATTTTTGAAATACTTTGTCGATCGTGTTGTCGTCCGTGGCGTCGGCGGTAGCGGATGACCATTCGTCATTATCGTTTGACGTGCTGGCATCCACTAATTCAAAACGCTGATTGACGGCCATGTCTGTAGCAGAGTTGTCAAACAAGTGTTCACTTTCAACATACAAAAAGTACGGCATATATTGCTCTTGACTTTCTAATGGCCATGGTTCATGAACTGTCCGCTGTTGTTGTGTCTGTGATTGCTTGATGTCTAGTTTTGTTTTCGACATGCTGTCGGCAATATTTGATACTTCTCCTTCCTGCACTTTGGCAATATTACTCCACGAAGAGCTTGCGGGTGGGGCGGAAAAACTGTTTTCGCCAAACCCATTACCGAATAAAGCACTTCCCAAATCAGCCTTCATTTCTCGTTCCTGTTGCGCTTCACGCTCTTTTTCTTCTGCTCTCTTTCGCTTTTTCTCTTCCTCGACGCGCAGTTTGTCTGCAACTCGTTTCATTTTTTCTCGGTCATGCAGAACTCCTCGAAAAACACGTGCAGATCCCAAGGTACGTCGGCACCGTGGCTCGGGACAGGCAAAAAGATATATAACTCGTTCGTAAAGGGTGCCGTCGAGAGCGGCGTAGGCTTGGATCAACAATCTCATCATTTTCTTGCAGTTTTGACAGCGCGCATAAGATGAAGATGGGGCGGAGGCATAATCTAGCCATATCTAAATAGTTCGCTGTCAGAATTCAATTATTTTGTAGATCCAATAGAGATTAATCTATTTACCGGAAGACCACCAATACGAGTGTCGAGAGCAGTGGCGGTTGCATCAGCTGGCTCATCCGGATACCCGAGAAGGGTGGCAGTCTTGCCAATTTGCGAGCTTACTGACAATTCAGAATCGGAATTATACTCGGACATTTTCTAAGTGTAGTGGAAGAAATGTATATTTACGGTCGTTGTCTTAAGTTTTACACACGCTTGGGAGAATAGAGAATATTTTTCAGGGGTCATCACGTGATTGAGCTCTCTGCTCGATGGGCTATCGAGTCGAGGTTACGATGCCCACGCCGTGTATGTTAGTTGATAGGGCAATTGAATGTATAAAGCGAGTAAAAATATGTCTGAAAGTATAATTAAAGGAACTATAAACGTGTATGTCCTAGGCATGTGTGAGGCCTGTGGGTGGCACCAGGCCTCTGCAATATATTGCAAATTGCCTGCGAAATCATCAGCCATCTGTGAATTCAAGGCTTGAATATTTTACTAACAGCCCTATGAGGTTCTGATGGAGCTCAGCAAGATATTCTAATGTCTGAGACGAAGAGATTGGAGGGTACATTGGCATATTTCGAGCTATCGCGGCTGAGGATTGACGGTTCGCGCTGCTACTGTCAAATTGTGGAGCAATAACAACTGTTCATTTAGCAAACCTTTTTTTATTGATTTGAAAATCATAATCGGCTTCATAAAAAGCGAAACAGAGTATAGTTGCAAGCTTAATAAAGACAAGCGGAGCATATTCTCTCTGCTGTATTAATAAATTATAAATTCAGGGGCAGCAGGTTAGCTAAGCGAGATGGGCGGCGCACTGCTCGAGCCTTAAATCACGAACAAAGTTTGCTCTGTACTTGTATCTATATCCCCGCACTCACAACCACACTACAAAACTCATTGACCGGTTTATGATAGTTATGATAAGCGAAAAAATTAAGCACGAAATCAGGAATTGTCAGCGATCTGGCTGAACTCGATCTGGCTGGACTCGCCCTTGCCCTGGATATCTTTGGCTGCGTCGAGGGTGCGGCGCATCATCTGCTGCAGCACTTCCGTAAGCGGCTACACTCGCTTCACTGTCTTCTGCTACTCTTCCTTCTTTTGCCCAGTCCTTCTTTATCTTTTATCGAATATGGTTCGCGGAAACAAGAGAACTTCTAAAGTCGATGACGCAGAGCCAATGCTCAGCGACGCCGCCCCTGTCGCAGTGACCGACACCGGCACCTCCATGTACACCTCGCCGTACGACAATCCAGAGGCCGAACCTGAGTATGTCGAGAAGACCATCCGGCACATCAAAAAACGACCTCGGGCAACTCGCAAGTGCCTGAGATATTGCTGTATTATTTTCGTCATCTTACTCTGCTTGATTGCAGCGGGCGCGTTTGCATATGTCCGCGATAAAAATAACAAGCATGGCGCCGTCAGCAGCTCCACCGAGTCTACGAGTACCGATACTGGCGATGCTGCAGGTTCTACAGATTCCGGAGATTTTGTCGACGGTAGCAGCAGCGACGACAGTAACAACGATCCTGACGCTAATGACGGCGACGATGACGGCCTCTCAGTCTCCACTCCGACGCCTACAATGTTTGCGACCGCAGCCACTGAGCGTCTGATTCTGGCTGCCTCTGAGACTGGGGCAGCCCGGGATGCTATCAGAGTGTATGGTTCAATCCAGGGCGCCTTTTGTATCCCGGAAACTAATATTGCTGGCGAATTGAAATTTTATTCCGAGTCTGTCACCAACGACGAATCAGAGAACGACGGCGCAAATTTGATCGAAGCTTCCTTCAACTTTGCGAGATGGTCAGATGGATCTCGAAGCGGAGTTGTTCTTGATTCTCAGGCTGTTGACTCCGACAGCACAGGTTCCGTCTATATCGAAGCAGACGTAGTCCCTGGCGCTACTTACAAAGTTCGCATGGCGATGAAAGCTATTATCGACAAGGACTACAAACCTGATGAAACCTATAATGCCGCAAAGATCCTGACTTGGCTTGAAGGGAATAAAGACGAAGATAGTGATGCGCTTGGTCGGTGGTCGATCACTCAGCATGATTTGATTAAAGCCGAATACAACGCAACGACATTGACTTACGAAGATACAATCGTCGTTCCTGCTGACTCAAAGACGACTCTGCTCCAGATATTCTACAGTGTAATTTACCCCGTCTGTTTTCTTGTTTCGAGATTTCACTATGAGTTGTAAGGTTAACATTTATTTTATTTAGGCATCTCCGTCGTACCAGCAGACATATTTGTATACACTGTCTCTCTTTTCTCCTGGAGATGAGTCTTGCCTTAACCGGGACCCAAACTATTCTCTCTCACTAGCTGGTGAGCTCCGAGCTGCTGCAGATTTTACAGTTCAGGCAGTCTCTGAAGAATCATCAGTTAGCGATGACAAAGAGAGTTTGATAAACACATACTGCTATTCTAGCAGCATAGTCACAAAGTCACCTTACTTTACAAGTGATTGGACAGCAAATAAAATTACATTCTCAGATCAGTCGAGGGAGTTTAAGACAATTTCATGGTCTGATGATTCAGTTGGTGGCGTCTACGCCCAAGCTTTGTCTAACGGTATCTCCGCTGAGACTTCTAAGCAGGTTCTTCGCTTAACTTCGGACGCCACCGTCGAACTTGACAAGCAATATGGAATTCGAATCGTTTACCGTCCCGTTCTACAGACAAACTATTATGAAGACGCGAGCCTTGTTGCAGTTGAATTCTACGTTAAGATGGGCAAAGATACTTCTATCGGTGGTGGCACTATAGTATATTACTACTCTCTCTCGCAAAAAGAAGTTTTCGATAATGGTTTTAACGATACGGTCGTTACTATCACCGCAAAGTTTGACACCCTAAAAGAGAATGATGGTTCAGAGGACTATAACTTGGCAAGAGTGTTTATTAAAGCGACTATTAATGCTCAGAGCACTTGGGTTTACCAGGCCAGTGTGTATAAAGATGCCACCGATGACTCGTGTAACTTCTTCGACCCACTGTATCCTGCTATCGCAATCAAAGAGCTAATAGCTTTCTAAAAGTGGGTACAATTTGAAGTAAGGTATGGTTTATTGTTTAATGACACGCGCAACAAGTCTTTTTAGGGTATTTTAAATTGCTATATTATGGTGAATGTGTTCTATTTTTATTTTTTACTTTTTTTTTTATGATTATCGAAGAAATTGCTATTTTTGAACGGTGAATATCTCAATAAACGATTTAAACAATAGAGAGTAGTATAGCAACTCGTAGTTTTCTAGCCGATGCAATGATTTCTTAATATAGTATTATGCTGCGACGCGGTGGCTAATGTCCCAGACAGCCAGTTAACTTTAAATAATTGCTCTCTTCAACTATATTTTAAACACTATCGAGTCTCAAATTTCTTACTGTTAGCAAGACTAACCAAGACCAAAATAAAAAAAATTTAATATAATAAAGCTGTATTTTCTTTGCGCCTGGTGCCACTATATTTTTTTATCGTGGAACAAAAGAAAGTCAAACTTGAAATAGTTATCTCCGGATGTGCCTGTGACCCTAGAGCACATGTTTTAGATTTTTATAGCCCTCGGACGGCATCTTATTTCTGGCTCAGCAGCGGTTATCGTGCTTATTTCTAGACCGCTATCGATCCTCGCAAGCATTAGCTGACTATGGTGAGTAGAGTACGTGCATATATACGACCCCCAATTAATAGGAGTATTTAGTCTGCTATCCGCGAGTCTCAAGCAGCTGCTGAACCACAAGTGCTTACCACTAAATCAAATGAAGATTCGTCTCAAGTTTCTCCGTCAGATTCAGCAGCAGAGTCGCACCCAGATTCACAACTCGACAATTTAGCAAAGACGCAGACGCTCTCTTCCGCTGATTCTCATAATGAGGAGCCAAAAAACTCAACTGAAGAGCCAGGATCGTTTCATGAACCAGAGCAGTACTTGCCAGTTTTAATATCTGAGCCGGTGAGTTTGCCCCAACGTGAGGCTACTATCGATCCGCCTGCCAGAGATCAGACACTACAGTATTTGACGAGATCTGTCGAGAAGAAGACCAGATCGACAAAGCGCAAAATATGTGGCTTGTCATTAACTGTTTTCCTGGTAATTATTTTCCTGATAGCGTTGGCTGTCGGCTTAGGAGCTGGTCTTGGTGCTGGACTTAAGAGCAAAGATAATTCAAGCGGAGCCTCTTTGACATCGTCGTCAGCCTCAGCGACGACTACTGGAGCATTTTCTTCGCATTCTGCTTTTACCTCGTCGTCGTCGCTTCCATCGTCGTCGCTTCCAACGGCGACGGCTACAATTTTGGCTGCCAGAGAAACTTCGATCGCCAGAGACGTAATTCAAAACAATGGCTCTATCGAGGCTTCATTCTGCACTTCTGATAGCAACGTGCTTGGATTCTTACAAGCAAACCTTACAGTTCAATTGATGGATTTTCAATTTTATACGGCATATTGGATTGACGGCTCTGATGCCGGCGTAACGAGGCAAATGACAACAAACAAGACAGAAATTGCCGAAATTGATGAGGAGACTAGCGTGATTAGCACTTTTGCCACAGGCCAAGTGGAGCTGGGCAGCTCTTACCGTTTAAGGATTTCTTTCAAATACGTCATTGATATTGCTTATGATGATTCCGCGGTATGTCACAAACACAAAATATATCCGATTGATAATATGCTGACATACAATATTAGGACGAGACGGCGTACTATATTTCGCTAATTTTAGGCTCTTCCAGCGGAAATTATTCTTTGTTCGATACCCGAGTCAGACAGATAGATGCGCTTGACTATAACAATACAGGTATTGTTCTGGAGTATGTGTTTACCATTCCAGCTGACCTGGACCTCGAGAATGCCAATAATCTAAAAGTCACATTTCAAGCATCTTCGGCTTACCAATCTGTTTATCTCTACTCCATCAGTGTAGTGGACGCATCTGATGAATCATGCTCTGGGCCAGATCTGGACTTCTCCACAGATTTAATTTATATCCATGATGCTGATATTGATCTTGTCGTTCGGTCAAATAATGTGGTGACGGAGCTGAATGCTTTGTCTGAGTCGGCTACTGTTGAAAGTACTTATTGTGTTCTGGAGAGTAACATTACATCTTGGCCATTGTTTGAGTCTCTTGCAGACTGGGGTACAGTATCTAAAGAATACAAAAGCAGTACTTATGAGTACCAACTAGTGAATTGGACTGACGGATCTGCTGGTGGCGTGTATTCTGAACCTATAGCTCCTGATTTGATTGATGACAGCACGTCAATTCAGTCTATTGATATTTATCAGGATAGACTACTGAATGTTAGTACGACATACAAGATTCGCTTTGCGTACAGAATCGCGTTGTATGACTCGTATGATCAGTATCCAAGTTCTTCTGTACGTTTGTGCTTTAAACATTATTAACTTTCACGTACTAATATGCATATCATAGAAGCTGCCTGCACTCGACGTTAACATAGAAATGGGCGAAGGCGCATTAAAAGGTGATGCCGGTACTTCTATATTCAAGTATACGATTTATCAGTATGAGGTTGATACGTTTGGTATCAACAACACAACTGTAACTGTCGTTGGTACTTTCACAACAATTGATGCGAATACTGGGACAACGTCAGATAATCAAGCTCGCTTGCATTTTAATACTACACTTAATATGCAAGAGACGTTTTTATATACTGCTAGTATATATACCGATACTGATAATGCTACTTGTGGATTTTCTAGTCCTAATTATCCATTGTCTGCGGTAGATCATCAAATTCTAATATCTTGATTGCATTGGTTAATTTTTTGAATGGCCTTGTTGTAAATAATGTGGATTTTTATATAGAATGTAATATGATACCGATCTAATAACCGCGACTGCTTTCCACTTTGTATGTAATATATTTATAATCTCAGTAGTTGGCAGTAGCCAGGAAGTCTAGAATATCCGATACCCAATCCCGGACAATCCCGGACAATCAATAGAGTGAGACATGCGAACTTTATTTGAAAGACACTGTCGTTCTTTTGTCTCAGCGAGACTGAATTGGTAAATATTGCATCAGATTGCAAAGCTGCTGGTAGAATTTCAGTCCACTACAGTCTTAAAAGCTAGCTACTTGATTCTTAATAATGCAGGAGGGCTAGCGATCGCATACGACTGCAACATTTTTATCGATACCGCCGCGGGGTCGCATTGCCGACCCACGTGCTAAGAAAGTTAAACAGAGGAATTTTTTTTAGAGGAAAACAGTTACTGTCGACAGCCAGACTCCATGATTGTTGGTCAAGAGTGTCACAGCTAAGACGATGATATAGTTCAGATGAGATAAGAGCGCTGTTATGGGCAGCAGCTGGCTTCAGCAGTATCTTGTCGTAATTGAGCTTCTTATCGGTATGGCAGGAGCAGAGCCGAAGAGGCTGAAATTACACTACGCTAGTCCACACGGATCAGAGCGGCTGAGCCCATTCCGAATATCGCCAATATTAGATGTTGGTTTGCAATCTTTTACAATATCTTTTGCAGTTAGAGAATCAGATTTTTAAGTGGTAACTCTCTCTTTCTCTGTTCATTATGGTGTGCATCTTTACTTTAGCTCCCTCCTAACATTTCGCTAACGCTCATCATATTCACAGTCGGAGCCTGCAGCTACTAATGGAGACGCAAACGCCAACTTTGACTCGCTGCCGATGCTGGACCACAGTGCAGTCGGCCTTCCTATGAGGCAGACAAATCCAACAGAGCTTCCTATGCGAGATGCGACACCAGATGTATCGACACCGATTCTTGACAAGCCGCAATTTAAGACCCCGGAAGATGAAAAGTTTGCCGCTGCCCCGCCGGTCGAAATCGCGAATAACAAGCCTCGAAGGCGGATTTGTGGATTGTCTCTGGCCTTGTTCTGGACTGTTGTAATTGGTATTATTGTAGTACTGGCAGTAGCTTTAGGAGCTGGATTAGGAGCTGGATTAAAAAAGCACAGTGGTAGCAAGTCTGAGAATGCGACTCCTTCGTTCGCCTCGGGCTCCACCAGTGCTTCGTCGACTAATGCGGTTACTGTCTCCTCTTCAAGGACTTCAGCGTCGACCAAATCTACGACGGCATCATCTGCGACGGCATCATCTACGACGGCATATTCCACTTCTCTCCAACTCCTGGTGGCAACGACCACAGCTGCAGCGCGAGAAGCAATTAGCACTTACGGAACGATTGCTGACTCATTTTGTATTCCTGATTCAAACATTATTCCAAATCCAATTCCTTCTGCCGAAGAGTGGGATATTTTGTCGTTTACTTCCTATGCGGATTATACCTTTTATTCTACCAACTGGACCGATGGCTCCGCTGGTGGTGTCTTTATTCCAGCATTGACTGATACAACCGGGTCCGATATGTCTTCTCTTTTACCCTCAGCTTCCATCACCGGCACATTGGAGCTTAATGAGGTTTACACCATCCGTGTTTCTTTTGGTATCTTTTTGAATACTTACAACCCAGACACAAACTTAACAGCTGTACAAATACAGCTCAGAATGGGTAGCAGTATCACAGATGATACCGTAGTTATATGGAAATGGTCGAAATCTCAGGCGGACTTAGACTCCGCCGGTTATGCGCAAGCAACTGTGACCTTGGAAGAATCCGTTTTAATTCCTGGCCACCTAGATGTTTCAGACCCTACCTCATATCAACTTAGTGTCTATATGAGCCCTGTCAACCAAACCGGATATATATATGCTGCCAGTATATATAATGCTACAGATGATACTTGCAGCTCTGGCGATCCTTCCTACCCATTGTTTCTCGATAGCTGGTTGAATCCCCTCTCGACTGAATCAATCCAAGCAAATAGTGAATTTGTCGGACCAAGTGACGATACAAGTATAGCTGAATCATTCTGCGTTCCAGCTAGTGGCATGATTGATGACGCCCGGTTCTCTGGAGATTGGTCTACCTCAAATTGGACTGTCATTTCTATTACCCGTACTATAGCCTCGGATAAGTCTGAACGAGAATTCAATCAGATTACCTGGACCGATGGTTCAGTTGGTGGCGTGTATGTCGGAGCGTTCCGGGACAGCTTTGTTACTGACTCGTCACCCAGTGCTGAGGCTGTCATCTATTATGATCTGGATCTGGCCTTAAATACATATTATCGCATAAGGTATTCCTTCAAGCCTCAATTGAAGTCTGGATTCGATCAAGATAAGGTATGTTCTTGTGTCTCTTTGCAATTTTAAGAATCAGAATTAACAAAAGATTTTAGAACCGTGAGGCTTTCCGCGTTATAGTTAACATGACAGATTCCGGTCTGTACGGTGGTTATGAAACTGTTTACAACTTTTCACTTACTCAGTCTGAGATTTACGACTACGGGTTCAATGATACTGTTGTAACAGTAGAGGAGTATTTTGTGTCGCAGGACAGTGCTATCTCAACAGATGCAAATGCTACAGTTCTCGGAATATATGTAAGATTTATTGCTTTTTCCTTTTGATACGGAGTATTAACTTTTAGCTGCTAGGCTCAACTCGATGAACAGGCTACCTATGTATACATGGCTGATATTTTGTCGGATTCCTCAGACACTTCTTGTAATTACACAGATCCGAACTATCCCGACTACGCTGTTGAATCAACAACATAGGTGCTAACCTCAGGTTAGAAAAGATTTGGGATTTCTGTTTTCCTGCGTATATGGTTTTCACGTCTAATCTCGATTTTTAATGCAATGGAACGTTAGAGATTTATGACTATAAAACCCCAACTTATTCTATTTAAGTTTGTTAGGCTGTAAGCTCGATTGCGTGATAGTAAATATTGCGGTTTTGTATATATGCGAAAAACCACCTGGATCTCGACTAATCATTCATGAGATGCAAATGCAAAAGTTTACATCATTTTTCGGAACAAGCACCAGCTTCATCCCCTAGCGGAATCAGTAGATCTTCGCGATCGACAGCAAGACCCATTTCGTTGAACACCTTTCCATTCTTCTTGGCCTCCCAGCGCACATAATACCAAAACATTGGAACCGTCAATAGTGCAACACCATAAAACATAGCTGAGATTTTGTATCCCAATGGGTAATGAGGAGCCAAATTAGTGGGATACAAAACTAAGGGGAGCCATGCCGACATTGCATAATTTATTGTGTTTCCAAAACCGACAACAAGGCCTCGAGTTTCAGCGTCATCCTGGAAGGCTTCGGCTGCCCAAGAAATGACAACTGGTTGATACGCAAACCCTGCATAATTAAGGAGATTGACAGCAAGTTTGAATTTGAACGAGATGTTCCAGATAGCAAGAACGATATTGCAAAAGAATGGAATCAGAATTACTCCAAAGACAAACGGTCCTCGACGACCAGTGAGGTCAGATAGTAGAGCGCAAGTATAGGTCACGACAATCGAAATCGCATTTCCGGCAGTAGGCAAAATGTTGACCATTTCGACCGAATATTTTTTCGTTGATGACAGCCAGAGATTAAAATAACCCGAGCTGGAGCCAAAACCTCCAACATTGTATGGCCCTTGAAAGACATATGGGCGAGGCGAGAGGAAAAATTTCACAAGTCTACCGACAGTTAAAGGACGAGGAGGCTTGCGACCAATCTTAGCCATGCGTTCAACTGCATATTTTCGGTCCTTTTCGTTTAGCCATAGGGCCCGGGTGGTCGTGGGGAAATCGGGAATACAGTAATAGCCTGCCAAAGCAATCGGGAGCGAGATAACACCATCAATGATGAACGCCCAGCGCCATCCTGCAATACCATATCGGCCATTCATGCTTGCATAAACCCCAGATTGAATGTAACCAGAAAACATCTGCGCGGCTGAGCTTGAGACCTCAAACAGTGCCATTCTTTTCCCCATTTGGTCAGGATAATACCAACTTCCAAGAATTAACGCGAATCCGGGAAAAACTGTAGCCTCAGCCAGGCCGACAATGAAACGAATGCCATATATTGTTTTAGCATTTTTAGCTGCTGCAAGGCACATCACGAGAATACTCCAAACTAGTTCACATGTCGGAATAAAGATAGAAGCACGTGTACGATTGATAATGATTTGTGACGGAACTGAGCCAATTAGATATCCGATATTGAAAAAGGTCGTAAACAGATTTCGCTCTTGACCCCTAAGATTAAGCTATATAAAACATGTGAGAGTCTGATAACAGTTTATTGATAGAAGAGGTCAACGAACGTCTTCTTTCATACCGCTGACGTATGCATTGGAAACGTTTCCTTGATCCAGATATTTGATCACGTAGCTCAAAAGAGAGTACGAAAAGATAAAAAAATCAATACGCTGAATAAATCTTCTTTCTTCAGGCTCTAGCCCAAAAGAGTCCCACGCATATGACATGATTTTACGCCATTTAGGGGGAGTGTACGGTTTGCGGATTGTCGTGGTTGCTTGCTGCTGCTTGTTATTATCAAGCTCATCGTCGATATAAATTGCAATGCCCGTCTGAACACTATTCTCTGAGATTGACGCTGCTTCTGAGGTCACATTAGCCAATTCTTTTGTAGGCGGAATCATCCTCAGAAAGTTGGATTGAGAGAGCTGATTGACGATGCGCGTGACATGGCGGCTTGCTTCAGGCTCTTATAATTCCTGAATTACGCTAGCTATGAGAGATAGGCGTTGTTGGCAGCTTGTTGACAGGATCAACGTCTTCAAAAAGAAAAGAAAGACCAAAGATAAGCATATCCTCGGTAGTGGACTGTAGTCTTGAATAACCCGCACTACTGCGGTCAAGATCAGCAGAAAAGGCAGTCCCTTCATTCCATAATCAAACCAATTGCTACCAACTATCAACATAAATTGCCTTTTAGAAATATGAAATCTGAAAGAATAGCCATTGTTATAGTGACAGGTGTGATTTGCTGCAGCAACTGAAGCAGTACCTGGGCCCTGCCTCTTCGGAAGCAGTAACCAAGCAGTAACCCCTGATTACTCGGCATACGCTTGCGCTGGATACAAAAATTGTCAGAAAACAAAAAGCATTGATCCGAATTTCCAGATACAATAATTAGAAAGAAAATTACTTACTCTATTATATGAATATATTAGTGTTTATAAGAAATAGCAGCAAGCAGGGTTTTGGCAATGGGCCACTGCAGCTCTGCAATACATTTTTGTGCCTGGGCCTAAGCATCACAAATAGTGATTCGTGGCGCGGCGGTTTTTGGATATTTGCCTCGCGTGCGGATGATAGAATGATAAGGGCTGGCCTATTGCTCGGACCCAGTGAACGATCGCGCACTGATCCTTTCTGAAATATAGGCTATGCATTAAAACGCTCGATAAGAAGCGCATTTGCAGATAGTTACTCAGACAAAGATATGGAAGATATTACAGAAGAGTCTTTATATAAAAAGTATTCAGTAAATGCTTATCAGTTTTGTGACCGAGAACTAATCAGACAGATTGGCGAGCTAAGCGAGATCTACTGATTACCTTCTCTCCTCTAGAAGTTTAAGCCTCGTCGCTTGGGCCTGATAAGCCATCTAAACTCAAATTTTGGGCAGGCTCATCAAGAATATCATATCTCTACTCCCCTTGGGAAATCTACCGCTATTTCTCGTGCCATTCCATTCAATTTTCTCGTCTCTACTTCTGCTCTGTCTGTCAATCGCCAGATTGCGACAGTCTCTTTTCCTGATGTAACTAGCTTGGTTATTAGTATATTAGTCTCTTCTCGAGCCTGATGAGACTAATGTCGTTCTCTTAGCTGTATTTGGCCATAAAATTTAGATTGAATAGTACATTTTTATAACCTAAAGCACACTTGTCTGTAAAATATTTACCATACATCACAAGCAGTAAGCACTAATACAAACGTACATCATAAATCCCAAGCTCCATTCATAAAAAATAAGCAGGGCCACAAACATTCCGGCACTATAGGTATGAATGGAGAACACAAAAAGCAGACGCAGCGCCAGGACAAATAAAAACAAAAAACAAACGAACACGCCTTATAACCTGAGCTCACAATAACGTGAGCTTGATACAGAAAGTGACCTCAGTTTAAGAACTGCTAATAACAACTTGACGTACACGTTACATAGCGACCTAGAAACTCTGCGGCACTTGGGATGCAGGCTATGAGAAATACTTGTTAGCAGCATATCCAATCGCCACACTATTAAATCAACTTACCGGACTGGAATGCATCCCATTTTTGCGCTCGTACCGTCCTCGGCGCATTTCTTGCTTTAAAGCAGCAGAATCTAGTGGCTTCAGTAGCTCAAAACTGCAGAGCAACTCCTCGGAGACAGACATTACTGCACCCCAGTTGTCGAACTCTCCACAATAGTTAGGAGCTGAAAACACAGTGACAAGTGTACGGTCATTGAAAAATTCATAACCGTCTTCAACGACCATGTGCGCCCGGCAGACGAGATTAAACTCAAATTTTGTCAGAAATTTGTTGATTGCAGATTTACCAAAACAATAAGAAACTCCCCTCTCATTGTCTTCCCATTCATTTGGAGTATCTGTTGGATCTGACCACAGCAGGTCGTTAAGAAGCCCATAATCTGGAACATCAGTCGGGCGCACAATGTCACGAATTTCGTCCATCGAGTTTAACACAGGAGACAAGCCGCCATGAACACAAAAAATTCTGGAGGCCACGATTGCTGCAATGGGTAGAGTGT
Source organism: Kockiozyma suomiensis (assembly GCF_038497685.1). Taxonomy (NCBI): domain Eukaryota; kingdom Fungi; phylum Ascomycota; class Lipomycetes; order Lipomycetales; family Lipomycetaceae; genus Kockiozyma; species Kockiozyma suomiensis. Next base: position 1,604,874 of record NW_027117664.1, read on the forward strand.
TGAAACAGTCAATAAATGTTTTCCATACTTTGACTCCGCATCGTCGTTTGCATTCATCGTAGAAACCGTAGACACGTGTCACATTGGCACACTCATGATTTCCGCGTAGCAGAAAAAAGTTTTCTGGATATTTTATCTTGTACGCCAAAAGTAGTAAAATAGTTTCGAGGCCTTGCTTTCCTCGGTCAACATAATCGCCCAGAAAGAGAAAATTGGCGGCGGGCGGAAAACCGCACATTTCAAACATTCGAATTAAATCACCATATTGACCGTGGATGTCGCCAACAATTTTTACCGGTGGAGAAAGTTCAATCAGAGACGGTTGAGACAAGAATATCTCTCGGGCAGTACGACATATTACTTGGATTTCCGCATTTTTTAAACACACACTTTTTGTAGCTTTGCCGGCGTAACCGACATCTAAAAGCCGCTGAATGATTTCATCAATATCGATCGCAGAGCTTATTTCGGGGCCTACAGGCAAACCTGGAGATGCTGCAATAGGAGAGCGCAAGGACATTCCCCCAATGCCTTCCTCAATAGCTGAAGTATTTATGTCTGAAAGACTACTGCCTCCACGACGTTGACTGAAGCTCTTTGATGTAGTGTCAGGTGAAAGATGATCTCCGTCGGCACTTCCTATAGCCTGACCGTCAGAGCCAAGAACTGACGATCCACTACCAGATCGGCCATGCTGCACACCGGGAGAGAGCGACCCATCATCGAAGGATCGCCTAATTAAAATTGGTTCCTTTGGCTCGTGAACTTGCAAAGATGGTGGCAAATAAGAATTATCGAAACTAGTTGATATAGGCGTGATAATATCAGTGTTGGCAGTCGCTTGCAGATTTGCAGACTTGCTTAGTGCATCCAAATTAGTCGTGTTGCCAGATGTTGCGTTGCCAGTATCAGCTGCGGCAATGTTATTTATTCGCGATCGAAGAGACTTGATCGACTTTGTAGAACCTTGCGTGTCTGTTCGAGAGAAAGAAGGATATGATTGCAAGCCATCTCCTCCCTTTTTCGATGGGGTATTCCCCATGGTACTATCAACACGATCAATTAGTCACTGATTCAAAATTCACATTTATAAATCATTCTCACAGTATATAAAGCTCGTAGTCGCTTGGCTTCGACCAAATAACAGTCTGCCCAAGAGGAAATCGGAAAGATTTTGACTAAATCGAATCGAAATGTCGCAGGTATTTCAGAAGAGCTACAAATAAGCAAAAGGTTAGGTCCGAGATTAAATAGTAGATATCTTTCAGGTAATGAAAATGCGACTAGATGCATTCAGTAGACTCTCCAAAACGAAATATTGAATCAAGTCAGACCGGCCACATAATCAATCAGAATAATCCAAACACGCGCTTGTATATATTACATATTTTTGATGAAATATCAGAGAAATAAAAGAACCAATTTAGAAACCGCACCAGCCGTGCAAGTAACTCGAAATGATGAATTTCGTTCGATCTGACTCTCTTAATTCGCTGACAGCAACCCCTTATCCGAACCATATACGCGCACCAAAACTCGAGCGTCTCCAAATCAATCAAGAGGTACTTACTTTAAAATGGTTATGTAACGAGTGACTTATAGAATAATAAAGAACCAAACACTGGAGAAGATCTCTCGCGTAACGGGACAGGTGGCACGGAGATGATACTAGAATGGTGATGACTCACTCGTGCACAAAAAGAACGGACACGAATGAGAAATAATATCTGAAATCACCAATAGCCATAAATAGAGACTACTAGTCTTCTATTCAATAGCAGCTTTTGCGGTACGTTGCGATGATCCGATGTGAGTGGTTGTTGTATAACGCAGCACCAAGTGAGGTGTAGAAGGGGATAAAGTGTAGTCTACCCCGAAGCGCCTACTAGATGTCAAGAAACCTTATTTGACTTCCATTCTAAAGTCCACTAGATGAATCCGTGTTCCGCCGAGAAATTCTTTTCATTACTTCACACAATTAATCTTGCAAGATTTGTTATAGCACAATTTTTTAGCGTACTAATAATTTATAATTGCTTATCGCTTTCTTACTCATTTTTCCAATTATGGCTTATTCATTTATGGGCATACATTTCTCTTCTAGTATCATCTGATTTTTATTTTCTGGTATCGTTTCAATCACTTTCCTCAACTCTTGGTTAGCATTATTTGCTATTGATAACATCATCGTAAGTCATCTCTCTATTTTTTTGATATTGGCGTCAACAATGATGAATTCATAAGCAACTGACCTCACATATGGAGAACTAAATATGAATCGCTACTCTGACTCTGAAGCCAAGCATATAAATTTGCAAGCCGTTATCGAATATATTCTTACAAACTTTTGAAGCAGATTACTTTTTTTTTTTTCGGTCGTCGCTTTGCTTTAGCTAAATTTACGGCGACAAAAAAGACCAGCAGTTGAACTCAGTGTTCAACGATTAGCCTTGAATAACGTGTCTTTGCAATTTATTCTCATTTCAATGATTTTGTGATTTTTTCCCCAGCAGCATGCTCCACTTCCTCTAGCCTATTCTCTGCGTGCTCAATGGCTTGTAGACCTTCAGCCGCTGGGGTTGCGCTGAACCAAGATAAAAACGTATTCCACGCAATTGACACCACGTTCACGAAAAGCAGACGATATTCTAACGGCATGAATCTGAAGTTGACGATCTGTACAGCAGGCCATACCATATAATTGCCCACCATTGTAGTGTAGTACTTGCTTCTTAGTTCGTCTTTGATGTTATCCCAAGAGTGTCCCTGTAAAACACCCATGCTCACATAAAACGATGCAATACCGAAAGGGGCCCAGATTGTTTGATCTGCAGTCATACGAACAAGTGCCTCGGCAAAAGGCCGACCAGGAATCGAGATTTTATTGTTGATCAACTTGTACCACTGTGAAACCATGGGAGCAAAAATGACACCACCATGAAAGCACATTCGAAATGTTCTGACGTAGTCGTAATTACCTTTCAGCTTAGGATCAGGGGAAATGTACTGAGCAGTCGCGTCGCCGACACCAAACAAAATCTAATAAAAACAGTAAGTCGAAATTTCAAACCATTGCGATCACAGCACATACCGAAGTAGACGCGCATTGAGTGAGCAAAGGGTGAGATGCCAATCTCATATTATACCATTTGTAAAATGATGCCATTTTTGAAAGCTGAATTACAACGGAAAATCTAGTGAGATTTATCTAGTTAGTCCCCTGTATTGACAAATCCAAATGTGATCTACCCGATCTTGATCATCAATGATGTCAGTGCCTCGTTATCTACTTACCAACTTATATATGTACAATATACAAGATTTCAGATAACGTACAAGAATCCTTATGCTAATGAGGTAACATGCGTAAAGATATTAGCCTCAGTTAATAGTAGTTTGTGTAAATGTTGCTGAAAGAAAGTAATCAAACCGAATGTGAAAGAAACAATCCTTATCGGCTTAGCGATTCCCAACGGCAAACCTTGGCAGACAATAGCTGACCCTTTGAGGGCCTGCGGCAGTACAAGCACAGTATACGTGAACTGATATATTCATATAATTTAACAAGGAACAAGAAAATGCTAGATAAATGCATTTTCTATTTTCTACTTCTTTTTAAGCACTATTTTCGTAGCTGGCATAAACCGTAGGCCATGATATTCAATTATTGTATTTGAATAGTTTACGCTCTCAACAGAAACGGTAAATTCAAAAAGTTTTACGGGTAATGTAATATAATTTCTGAACGTGCTCCTAGAAAATACACAATCATCTATCTATGATAAAAATGCATGCATGTAAGATAAAAATGCACCTAACAACCATACACGAACTTGCCAGTTGGCTCTGGCTCAAATCAACTTATCCAGAAAATCGTGCTGGTCATCTGGAAGCCATACTAATGGCCTATACAGAGGAAACGAATCGCCATCATTTTTCTGAACACTAACAAATGCAGACCAGGCAATTTCCAATCCCTCTAGCTTGCGGCGCGTCTCAGAATCCAGTACATCAATTTCAACATCTTCACCTGGTATTCTCATTCTCATAGTGGCGTTTGCATACGGCGTGCGCTGTCTATAGTACCTCACTTGAATGTCTCTGGTTTCTCGGTTAATTGTAGACATCAGCTGAAGAATTTGGTCTATCATTTGAGAGATTGCATCGATTTGCGGATCGAAGAAAGAATTGACGAATTTGCTTATTGTTGCGCAGAAATCTGCTACAAGTTTATCTTTGTGCTGCCTATAGCCATCGGTACTTTCCAGCATGCCTCGAGAGTCTTGATTTGCCTTGAGTTCGTCAGGGAGCAACGCATCAACAGTCATGCATCTCCATTGAACTAGATCTTTGGCTGATGGCGTCTTAATCTTTGCCTCGACTTCTGATTTTAGCCACGCGGACGTCCGCACATCGAGTGCTGGATGCATGTAAGTATTAAATACGCCTGAAATCCAGGCTGCTATGACACCACGACCTATATCTTGCGGTCTCAAAGCAACTGATAAAGAGACCGAGACGTCTGCAAGATTCCATATATTTCCTCGTTTCAACCTAGCGGCAAGGGATTCTACCGACTCATCCAAAGATTTAAACCGCTGAGCATACTGCGTATCATCTAGCAAACAATTTGACATCTGAATGTTTTTTTGAGCGAGTTTTATCCTCAGATCGTCTACCTTGGTCTGCTCGGACTGGAGTGAAGTTTCGAGATGAGATCGTAGTTTTTTAAGTCGCGTATACTTCTGATTCAGATTTGTGACAAATTCTGCAAGATTCGGGTTGTCTGGATATGCAAGCTTCAACATTTCAGCAACGCCATTCGCTGTTAGCTCCTCTTCAGAAGGAGCCACTTTCTGAGCCGGTCCATCTCTCCTATTTTTAGGACTATTAGATGCAAATAACAGTATTAATGGCATTTAAATCAACGCTTACCCATGTTGCAGAAGTGCACCTGAGGATACATCGGGTTTATTAACAGCCATTCCTTCCGGAATATGCGGTGGCCGCGATGCTAATCGTGCCGGACGAGAACCCACAGCGTGATCTACCGCTTCCGAGGGCGGAGCAGCCGAAGCGGATTCAACTTCATGCTTGGTAGTCTCTCTCGGTAGAAGCACAGACTGGTTCGTAGATTTTTCAATAAAGTTGGATTTGACAGAAATGGAAGATGATCGCTTTAGTGGAGTAGGCGCATTCACAGCAGCTCCGTTAACCGAAGATTGCCCAACCTCAGGAGAATAAGAATTGCCAGGCTCTTTACTAGAAGGCTTCGACTTTGTTGCTCGAACATTATAGAAACCTTTGCGAATGCTGTTCATTGAATCAGTTGAGCGGTCCCTCTTTGAGTCAGCAAGCCAAGTCAAGAAGTTGGACGATGTTAAGGATGACGAACAAGTTGTGCTGTGTGTGTGCGTCAGAGTGCGACATTGTCAATGAAGCGGCTCAGGGCGCGGCGCGATAAATTTAGGCTTAGGCAATCAGGATAGAAGCCGATACTGAACATCAACTTACAATTATCACAGCAAAATTGAACTCGCCTCTTACTATGTATTTACAGGGGTCGCATGCATTTAAAACAGGCTAAGGTAGACGCTGATGTTAATTCAGACTCTGGCGGCCCACCTCCACCGAAGAGTTTTCGTATATCAGTTCACTGCAGTACGATAGTCATAATGCAAATTAGAGCCGGGTTAAGGTTGAATGACCCTACAGATTACAGTCAAGAGTCCGAGAAGAGAATTACGAAAAACATGATAAAAATATACTGATGTATTCCAGCTATTTAAGCTAACAATGGACATATTTAGTATAGCAACAACGACTTGTACGTTAAACACAAATTGCAACTGATTATTTCTTGGCAGAGCCGGACAAATATTCAGATGCCGAGTTCAAAGCATCAGCAGCAGACTGCTGAGCGCTAGCGGCATACTCCTTGGCAGTATCGACGAAAGAAGCAGAATTCTCATCGGCCGATTTCTTTGCGTCTGAAGAACCACCAGTGACGGAGTCAACACCTGATTGAAAAGTAGACTTGCTTTCCTCCGGTTGGATATCACGAGCTACCTTGTCATAGGCGCCGGTTGCCGACTCTTTGATCTGTTCGGCATACGACTTTTGCGAGTCGGGAGTAATGGTCTCAGAAATCTTGTCAGAGACAGGTTTGCGGCCAGCTAAAAATTAATAGCTGTTAGTTTGCAAGGCACCAACAAGAATACAATGTCTCGGTAATAATCACTTACCGTCACTCATTTTGAAGGCTGAACGTGAAAAAGAACGCTTGAAAGACTGAATGGTGATTTGATTAAGATAATATATAGCAACTTTGAGAAAAGGCGATATATTTTGAATAGGAAGCTGTTCGAGGTGTTGACGCGCCTTTATATAGGACGGGCGCAGGAGCGAGAGGCTACGTCATGTCGAGCTCGGTTTGGGTGATATCAGACTGCGAGTAGAGATCGGCAACAAAGATCGGCAACGAGCAGCGAGCAGGTCAAATGACATCACAGCGCCGTAGAAAGAATTCTAAAAACGTAGCATATTTTTTTTACTTAGTTAAAGAAAGGCAGCTAGACTTGAATAATATATCGATTGGATTATAGGCTGCCGTGCAATGGAGTTTAGAATGGAAAAAAAGAGCACACCGAGACATGCAGTCGTCCGCTATAGTGCAGCCCTTTCCCGCAGTTCTGACTGATCGACGCTCGATGATCGTTTACAACTGCCTCTAATTGAATCCTAGATTTTTTGCAGTCTTTTCGTGCGTGATGTCATATATATGACCGCAATCTAGGAAGCCGAAGCGAAGGTCGAACAGCCCAATTGTAGCGGACAGTGCCTTGTTCTAAATGGCATATACTCAACTCAAATCTAATATGAGTGCGTGTTCGTCCGTAAGTTTTTGAATAATTCCGGACACATTCTGTACATCCAATAACCGACCAGAAAAATCTTAATAAGAATACCACTCTGTGCTCGAAAAGAATTTAGTAGAAAACAGCTGAGGTTTAACTGTAAGAGATAAACGTATTGATTGCAATAGTTTATAACCTCTGTAGCGGGCGAATAGCCAGCGCTTTGACCAACGGTCTCGTGCTTATGACGCAATCTGGCATGCAGTTATAACTGTTGTTGCACGCATGCCGGGTTTAGTAGGGTTTAGTAGGGTTTAGTAGGGTTTAGTAGGGTTTAGTAGGGTTTAGTAGGGTTTAGTAGGGTTTAGTAGGGTTTAGTAGGGTTTAGTA